>NW_020454550.1:1494357-1496909 GCF_003342845.1 Nothoprocta perdicaria
AATAATTTTTTTATAACCTCAGGAGCAGTCTCCACCTTCTGATCATAGAGGTTGTACACATTCCACTGTGAAGGCCTCTAGCTGAACCTCAATATCCAGAAGATCATTTGTATTATGCCTGTTAGAACATAGCTTCCCCTTGAAGGTAGTGCCTGACATAAAAGGAGCAGTATTTCTTCTCAGTTCTATTTCTGATATTAAAGCTGGAAGTGGAGACAGTTTGTAGGATCTGTATATTTACGAGCTCAAAGTTTTTGTCACAGTGACATACAGTGAGTCAGAAACCTGTGGAGGACACATGAACCTTTCTCTTCCTCCCTCTTCTTCCTAGTTTGTGGCAAAGAAGCTCTAGCACAATCCTTCTATGAACTTACCACTCTCCCTTCTCCTTGCACCATCTCTTGCTCTGGTGCTTGCCAGCAGGGAGAACAGGAGCAGCACGGTCATACTTTGCCCAGAGAGGCTGCTCTGGGGCTTCTGGGCACCTCTGATTTAGCCAAAGTCTTGCCTGGAAACAAATGTGATTCGTATAGAAGTGGGAAGAGGAGTGGAGCATAACTCCTGGTCCTCAGCTGTCTCATGCAATGCGGAAGCTGAAACATGCAGTGACRATATTTTTTTTCTTATTTCCTGCAGTTTGAAGAAGTTTATGTGGAAACAAGGGATGACCTGCTAAGGCTACAGAACAGTAAGTTTGCCTCATTTATTAGTGATAGAACTATTTGTTTTAGAAATCTGAGAAGTCTCATGTCTCTTCAAAGAAATCACAGAATCACAGAATGGTTAAGATTGGAAGRGACCTCTAGAGATCATCTAGTCCAACCCCCCTGCTCATACAGAGACATCTAGAGCATGTGGCAGAGGGTGGCATCCAGGCGAGTTTTCAAGGAGAGAAGGAGACTCCACAACCTTCCTGGGCASCCTCTTTCAGGGCTCCGTTACACTCACAGGAAAGAACTTCTTCCTCATATGTTGAGGAAGGCCTGTGTTTCAACTTAAACCCATTTCCCCGTGTCCTATTACTGGCCACCACTGAGAACAGCTTGGCCCCTTCCTCCCTACATTACCCCTTCATATACTTATCACAGATGCATATTAATCATATCCCCGCTCAACCTTCTCTTCTCCAGAGAAAACTGGCACAACTCAGTCTCTCCTCATACGAGAGATGTTCCAGTCCCTTAATCACCTTTGTTGYTCTCCACTGGACCCTCTCTAGAAGCTCCTCATCCCTCTTATACCGGGGAGCCCAGAACTGCACTCAATATTCCAGGTGCAGCCTCACCAGAGCTGAGTAGAGGGGCAGCATCTCCACCTGCTGTCAACACTCCACCTCAACCTCCACTGCTGGCTCCACCTCCATCTGCTGGCAACACTCCTCCTGATGCAGGCCAGAATCCCATTGGCCTTCTTGGCCACGAGGGCACACTGCTGGCTCAGGGTTAACTTGTTGTCCACCAGGACTCACATATCCCTCTCTGCAGAGCTGTTTTCCAGCAGGCCACACCTAATCTGTACTGGTGCCTGGGGTTACTCCTCTCCAGATGCAGGACCCTGCACTTGTTGAACCTCTTGAGGTTCCTCTCTGYCCAACTCTCCAGCCTGTCCAGATCCCTCTGAATGGCATCACAGCCCTCCGGAGTATTAGCCACTCCATCCAGCTTGGTATCACCCGCACATTTGCTCAGGGTGCAGTCTGTGCGCTCGTCCAAGTCACTGATGAGCACGTTGAACAACACTGGGCCCTGTACTGACCTCTGCGGGACACCACTAGCCACAGGCCTCCAACTAGACTCATTCCCATTTATCACCACCCTCTGGGCTCTGCCATCCAGCCACTTCTCTATCTCCCTCGCTGTGCACTCGTCCAGACCACACTTAYGGAGCTTTCCTATGAGAATATTATGGGAGACAGTGTTGAAAGCCTTGCTGAAGTCAAGGTAGACAACATCCACAGTTCTCCCCTCATCCAGCTGGCCAATCATGCCACCATAGAAGGCTATTAGGTTCTTCGAACATGCCTTCCCCTTTGGTGAATCCACACTAACTACTCCTGATCACCTTCTTTTCCTTGACTTGCCTAGAGATGCTCTCTAGGATGAGCTCCTCCATCACCTTTCCAGGGATGGAGGTGAGGCTGACTGGTCTGTAGTTTCCCTTCTCCTCCCTCTTGCCCTTTTTGAAGACTGGAGGGATGTTGGCTCTCTTCCAGTCCTCCAGTACCTCCCCCACTCTCCATGACCTCTCGAAGATGATGGAAAATGAGCAATAACCTCTGCCAGTTCCCTCAGCAATCTTCGGTGCATCTCAGCTGGGCACATAGATATATGGGTGGCCAGTTTGCCTAAATAATCCCTAATCCAATCATCCACAGCTGGTGGAAGGTCTTCTTCTCATCCAATTATCTCTCTTTTACCTGGGCTCTGTAGTTCTTGGGGACCAGCCTTAGCAGTAAAAACAGACGTAAAGAAGTCATTTAGTAACTCTGCCTTGTCTCCATCCTCCATCACCAAGGCACCCACCCCATTCAGGAGTGGGCTAATGTTTTCCCT
>NW_020454550.1:1497719-1505802 GCF_003342845.1 Nothoprocta perdicaria
ATTCATGTGAGTTAGGGCCATGCAGCACAGGAGTTGCCCTTTTCAGGGTATAATTCTTAGAAGTTCTGCATATGGGGGCTTCATCAGATTTGAAGCAAATTCAAGAAGCTGCTTGTTATAATATTGGATGAACATATGAGCAAGAAATGGTTCTTCATTTCATGGTAAATCTTTTTTCCATACCATAACACGAGACTGAGGAAGACTGYCTCAAATCAAATGACATGGATCATAAGACACTTTTGCCAAACACCCACCAATGGTCCTCATCCAGAAGCTAAATGTCTCTTGATCCTCCCCCCTTTACTCCAGGTGGAGTTCTGATGTTTCAGCAAGTGCCCATGGTGGAGATGGACGGGATGAAGTTGGTGCAGTGCAGAGCCATTTGTAACTACATATCAGCGAAGCACAACCTCTACGGGAAGGATCTGAAGGAGAGAGTCCTGTACTGTATCAATGCTACCTCTGTTTCACAAACTACAATGCATACAGCCTTGTTGTGTAACACAGCAAGAATATCTCAGCTTACTATTAGATTCAGCCTCATTTGGCTTTTTTTTTTTTTTTTTTTTTTTTTTTTTTTTTTTTTTTTTTTATGTTACGTGACCTGACCTTGGCTGCAGGCAATGTCTACAACATGATTAACCACCAGGACTAGATAGGCAGGTGGGAGCATGGTAGTTCATGCTGTATTGACTTTTGGAAGCAAATGTAGTTATCAGAAAGGAGTTCATGAAGATGAAAGGTCAGTGTAATTATCGGAGGAGAGTTGCCAGGAGCCCAGAGCACAGACTGTCTTCCTGCTGCAGCTCTTCATTCACTGCCCACTTAAGTCGTCAGCATTTTCACCAGCTCAGATTCAGGGAAATGTCTTTGATGGAAACAAACTCCACTGTTTCTCGGAGCTAGATATTAAAGGAGACGGTTATCGAGCCACATGTGTTGGCTACGTAAATATCCTGACATGCTTCGAGATAATTAGCACAAGCAGACACATTTCATGGTATCTGGTAGGAATTGTACAGAACCACAGTTTAACACCTCTGATTTTTATTTGTGTGTTGTTGTTTTTCTTTTTAGCACAGTTTTGAATGATGTATATTAACTTTGTATGCATGGTAGAAAAACTTAATACATAGGAGTACCATTACTAGTGGAAAACAGAAGGAATGTAGTACTTTAGTTTTGCTTAGGCATATTCCTCTCACCTTTCACCTCCTCTCAAAACAMAAGCTACTTCACTTGCTGGGTA
Organism: Nothoprocta perdicaria; assembly: GCF_003342845.1. Lineage (NCBI taxonomy): Eukaryota > Metazoa > Chordata > Aves > Tinamiformes > Tinamidae > Nothoprocta > Nothoprocta perdicaria. The sequence goes on from NW_020454550.1 coordinate 1,498,972, forward strand.
CTGCTCCATGCTGTGTGTTTTGGGCAGAAGAGATGCTCCTAATATCTCAACTGGGGCTATGTCAGTGCTTACTATGTTATTACTGCAAATTGACCAAATGAACTTTTTCTTCCAGAATTGATATGTATGTGGAAGCAATACTAGATCTGAATGAGTTAATCATGAGAGCTCCTGTCCAACCAGCTGATAAAAAGGAGAAATACATGGCTGATACAGTGGACAAGGCCACAAACAGATACTTCCCAGTCTTTGAGAAGGTAGGTAGCAAAGATATCGCAACTCAGTTAATGTGGCTTCCTGAAACTCCATCTTGGGTCTATAAATGCAAACATAATTCAGAAAAAATGGAAAGGAAAAAAATACCACTTAAATGTACGTGCAGTGTTTTGAAGAAGGCAAGGCAAAGGAATACAAAAGGGATAGAGGATGYTACAAATCTGGGAGGTATGCAGAGCTGCAAAGRCACAGCATAAATTGAGCTCCCCAAATATGTTTCAGCCTATATGTTGTTTTGGACAAAAGCCTCTTTAGTATCATTTGCTATGTTAAATTTCCACCTGAAGTATTTTCAGCAMAGGGACCTCCGTAAAATCACGTGTTTGCTATGTGAAAAYATTGTAGTTCCTCCTTTAGCAAGAAGGTTACACATGGAGAGTTCCCAACACAACATTTACCAACACTGAAGAGGAGACAAATGAGAAGGGATGTGCTCATATTTTGAAGGAGTCCATAATAATTCTATTATGCCCTGGACTGAACTTAATGCCTCTTGTAAGCTTTGTGGGATGTTTGCAGTGATGGTTGTATTCCAGCAACTCTGMGYCTCCAGCAGAGAGGTCTTGACTATGAGGTTTATGGAAGTGAACGGATGAGGGCTACRAATGAGGCATCAGAAAAATCTGTGTGATAGGAAGGACTGATGTGGTCAGAATGTGGTCAGATTGATTGTTTATACATGTGGTCATTGTTCTCCCTTTTCAGGCTTTGAAGGACCATGGAAAAGACTTCCTTGTGGGCAACCAGCTTAGCAGGGCAGATGTGCAATTACTTGAAATCATTTTAATGGCAGAAGAGGTCAARGCTGACATACTTGCCAAATTTCCTGTCCTGCAGGTAATTGAATGGGCAGTTGTAATATGAAGTGAATCAGAAGGGGAGCCATTGATTTACACTGGCTAAGACAAACAGGGGAGCGGGGAGAGAAGGAAAGACAAAATCAGAATGAATTATCCCAAGTAGTTTTAGCCTGCCTCAACTACCAATTATCGTTACCTTCTCTAAACCTCTTCTATGAGGTTCAAAAGCCTAATAGGGGAAAACACAAGTCCGCTATGTGACCAGCCCACAATGTCAATTGGCAGAAAGGCTATAATCCTAATGTCTGATAATAACCACAGTTCTTATGTGTAGTGCTGTTCTGTTTTTGTTTTTTAGAGTTTTAAAGCAAGAACAAGTAAAATCCCYACAATAAARAAATTTCTGCAGCCTGGCAGCCCGAGGAAGCCACCACTGGAAGTAAAAGATGTCCCCAAAGTGTTGAAAATTTTCTATGGTGACCAGTGAGCAGCAACATAAAATCTCAAAAACTCTATTGCATTTTCTCTGTCATTCCTGTAATGTGTTAAAATGAAGATAATTAAAAGGTTTCATTATGCCTCTTTCTCTATATAAGCATTGGGCTTGCCCCACAAGCCCAATGGTATGTGCTGGACAAAGCTGGATGTCTTAAACTACTGATTCTAAGAGATAAATCGAGAGATAAATAAAGTCTCACTGTGAACAGTTAAAAACGTTTAATGATTGTTTGCATCAAGCTTTATAGATAAGGGGTCTCTCATTCTGTCTTGTGTTGTTCCTGAAAGTTGTTTGAAAGAGAGTCTAACTAAAACATGGTCAGCATGACCCACGTGAAAAAGGCCTGGCAAAGCCTTTGGTTCTGATTTAACAGGGATTTCCTCAGAGCTTACATTTTCTTGACTTAGGACTTTTGATCCCAATATACTCTACCACACACCTCTTTTTTGCTGCTTATCRTTTGCAGTCTGTGCAGTGATTCTTCTAGTATATTTTCACATGCTAATAAAACAATCACTATAGCTAAAAGCATTTCTTATGTTTGACTGAAAGATAACTGCTTGTATCCAAGCATAAAGATGAAAAACTAAACTTGTGTTACCATTTTGCCTTGAAATGTAGCTTTCATATTATCACAGAATCACAGAATCACAGAACGGTAAAAGTTGGAAGGGACTTCTAGAGATCATCTAGACCAACCTCTCTGCTCTAGCAGGGACACCTACATCACGTGACATAGGGTGGCATCCAGGCAGGTTTTGAAGACCTCCAGAGAAGGAGGTTCCACAGCCTCCCTGAGCAGCCTCTTCCAGGGCTCTTGTAGTCAAGAAGTTCATCCTCATATGCAGATGGAACTTCATGAATTTCAAGTTATATCCATTGCCCKTTGTCCTGTCTCTGGCCACCACTGAGAAGGATTTGGCCCCTTCCTCCCTATATTCATCCTTCAGGTATGAATAAATATTGACATATTAATCAGATCCTCTCTCAGTCTTGTCTTCTCTAGGCTAAACAGGCCCAGCTTGCTTAGTCTTTCCTCATATGATAGACGTTCCRCTCCCTTAATCATATTTGTTGCTCTTCGATAGACCCTCTCTAGAAGCTACACATCCCCATTCTACTGGAGAGCCCAGAACTGCATTCAGTACTCCAGATGTGGCCTCACCAGAGCTGAGTACGGGGGCAGGATCATCTTCCTCCATGTCCTGGCAACGCTCCTCCTGATGCAGGCCAGGATCCCATTGGCCTTCCTGGTCATGAGGGCACACTGCTGACTTGTTAACTTGCTGTGAAGCAAAAATTGTAAATACATCTTCCCAGACCTGCTTTCCAGCAGGTCAGCCCCTAATATGTGCCTGAGGTTAGTCCTCCCCAGATGCAGGACCTGATTATGATGACTTACATCTTGTAAACTAAGCTGAGTGAAATACTATCTGTAAGCTTACTTAAATAAGAAGTCTAAATTGCACATTATAAGCACAGAATCACAGAATGGTTAAGGTTGGAAGGGACCTSTAGAGATCATCTAGTCYAACCCCCCTGCTCCAGCAGAGACACCTAGAGCATGTGACACAAGGTGGCATCTAAGCGGGTTTTGAACACCTCCAGAGAAGGAGACTCTACAGCCTCCCTAGGCAGCCTGTTCCAGGGCTCTGTGACCCTCACAGGAAAGAAGCTCTTCCTCACATGCACATGGAACTTCCTGTGTTGCTGCTTACACACATTACCCCTTGTCCTGTCACTGGCCACCACTGAGAAGGATTTGGCCCCTTCCTCCTTACATTCCCCCTTCATGAACTTACACATGTTAATCATATCCCCTCTCACCCTTCTCTTCTCCAAGCTAAAAAGGCGCAACTCAGTCTCTCCTTSTATGAGAGTCCCTTATTCATCTTTGTTGCCCTCCATTGGACCCTCTCTAGGAGCTCCACGTCCCTCTTATACTGGGGAGCCCAGAACGGAATGTAGTACTCTAGGTTCAGCCTCACCAGAGCTGAGTACAAGGGCAGAATCACCTCCCTCCCCCTGCTGGCAACACTCCTCCTGGTGCAGGCCAGGATCCCATTGGCCTTCTTGGCCACGAGGGCACTGCTGCCTCATGGTTAACTTGGTGTGAACCAGGACTTGCAGGTCCCTCTCTCTGGAGCTGCTTTCCAGCAGGTACAGGACCCTGCACTTGTCCTTGTTGAACATCATAAGGTTCCTCTCTGCCCAATTCTCCAGCCTGTCCAGGCCCCTCTGAATGGCAGCACAGCACTCTGGAGTGTCGGCCACTCCACCCAGCTTGGTATTATCTGCAAACTTGCTCAGGGTGTCCTGTGTGCTGTTCAAGTGTCCAAGTCACTGATGAACAAGTTGATCAGTAATGAGCCCAAAATTGACCCCTGGGGGACACCACTGACCACAGGCCTCCAACTGGACTCGGCCCCATTTATAACCACCCTCTGAGCTCTGCCATCCAGCCAGCTCTCGATCCACCTCWCCGTGCACTCGTCCAGACCGTACTCCCAGACCTGTCCTATGAGTATATTATTGGAGACAGTGTCAAACGCCTTGCTGACGTCCAGGTAGAAAACATCCACGGCTCTCCCCTTGCCCAGCCAGCCAGTCATCCCATCATAGAAGGCTATTAGGTTCGTCAGAACCTAATGATAATCATAATCACATGATTCAAGCGCTGCTACAGAGAGAATAGCAAGAAAGTTGAAACCATAAATGTGACTATTAAATGAAACAACCATGTACATGCAACTGCCAGCTGCTGCCTGTAACTGCTCACTTGTACCATCAGCTTTAAACTGAGCGTAAAAGCTCTGTTATCCATGTGGATGTGTTTCATGCAATGGAAATAAAACTGTTCTTAGCAGCTGGAAAGACACAAAATTTCTTTCTCCTTCTGCAGAGGAGGGTGTAGGAGCTGGAAGGGTCATTTTGCAGAGGAGCCTTTTCCGTTCTGCCTCCCAGAAGTGCTGAAGGCAGCCACGCTCGATCCGGAGACCTTGGCCTCTGCTCACAACATTCCTCGTGGCTAGGCTCCCTTTCGTACTGCGCAAATGATGCAAAAGAGCCACTCTGAGGAAATTTAATTTCCCCATTTGCTTTTTGTTTGARTATGGTGCTTTCATTTCTGAGGAGCTTCTTTTTCTCCTTAGGAAAAGAAAGGCCTTTTTCRTGATACTCACATGTGAATGTTGCTGAGGGAGAAGTTGCAGAGCATGAGTGCTGCAGGAATCAAGATTGTGCCCTCATTCTATTGTCCTTTTCACAGAATCACAGAATCACAGAATCATAGAATAGTTAAGGTTGGAAGGGACCTCTAGAGATCATCTAGTCCAACCCTCCTGCTCCAGCAGTATCAGAGTCTAGGACAGTCTTAAGCACAGACGGTCTTTGGATTGTGTTGKGGTTAAATGGTGCCCTCTTCAGTTAAACCCTTTGSTTGCACAAATGAGTCTAACTTTGCTTTTCCTCAATTACCTTGTGATCTTTAAACCCCATGTATTTGTTTACTTTCTTCTAGGCATAGCAGATACAATCAGCATCCCTGCAATCAAGAAATTTCTAGAGCCAGGAAGCCAGAGAAAAACTGTTCCTGATGATAAATGTGGAGACTGTGAGAAAAGTTCTCCGGATGTACTGATGTGCAAGCAAGTCAACATGCCTGCCTAAAACTMTGCTTGGCTAAAGAAACTCATATAAATGTAAGAAAATGAAGCAAGTCGCTTTTAAAAGAAGTGGGAGGAATATGCTTCTCTTTTCAGGTTTGTTGGGCATTGATAATATGCCTGAATTGTCTGCCTTATGTCTTCAAAATTAAAAAACTTAATTAAGGAAAAAATACAAAATCTAACTGACAAATATCATTGCTGTGTAATGCTAGAATTTCTGTATTTAGAGGACATTTTCTAATCAACACACTTACTCTTATGTGGTCTTCTTATTTTTGACTTATGAATAAAGGTTGCAGCTTGTGAGCTTCATTTTTACCATTCCTAGSGGATACTTTTGCTTAAAGAGTTTGTGTGCCCTCATCACCAAGAAGGCCAACGGGATCCTGGCCTGCATCAGGAGGAGTGTTGCCAGCAGGTTAAGGGAGGGGATTCTGCCCCTCTCCTCACCTCTAGTGAGGCTGCACCTGGAGTACTGGGTGCAGTTCTGCACTCTCCAGTACAAGAGGGATGTGGAGCTTCTAGAGAGGGTTCAGCAGATAGCGACAAAGATGATCAAGGGACTGAAACATCTCTCATATGAGGAAAGACTGAGTTGGGCCTGTTTAGCCTGGAGAAGAGAAGAYTGAGAGGGGATCTCATTAACATGTATAAATACCTGAAGGGTGAATGTAGGGAGAAAGGGAACAAGCTCTTCTCAGTGGTGGCCAGAGACAGCATAAGGGGCAATGGGTATAAGTTAAAACACAGGAAGTTCCATCTCCATGTGAGAAAGAACTTCTTTCTTGTGAGGGTAGCAGAGGCTGCCTAGGGAGGTTGTGGAATCTCCTTCTCTGGATGTCTTCCCAATCCACCTGAATGCCACCCCGTGCCATATGCTGTAGGTGTCCCTGCTGGAGCAGGGGTGTTGGACTAGATGATCTCTAGAGGTACAGCAGATACAGCAAAGAGAAGAGTTTCTACAGGGCACCGCGGGAAAGCAACTTGCYGGAACTTTACCTCCTGGTTCTTGTCGATGGTATGTGTATTATTTAAACCTGCCTGGGCCCAGCCCAGGATTACGGAAGCGGTACCTGGACTCCATGCCAGCTGCCTGAGAGCTCAAGGGTGTGGATTTTCCAGGGYTTTATAAAAGAAACCCTTTTTCTTTTCTACTCTAGAGGTTTGTAGAATGTCTAATAAYGTTAGAGACAAAAGTAATTTCAGCGATACAGTGCCTTTGGTGTGAAATGCTGTGCTGGAAGTAAAATAAATACAGAATAAATAGAGAAAAAGTCTTCCTAGGAAGACTTTTTATCAGCTAGGGTCATTGCTTGCTTTGAGAGCTAGGAAAGGTTTGCAGGCAGGAAAGTCAGCCGCAAGCATCCTTCATATCCTGTTGCTATACTTGTCAAAAGGTGAGATGTGGCTTGTTCTTGTTTTCTAACAAGAAATGACTTTCTAACAAGAAAACTTTCTAACAAGATCTATCTCTTCTGGAGAAGGACAACAGGCAGCACTAGAGCTGTTTGCAGTTGATTCCTGGGCATGAGTTGTGGAGATTTTCAGTGTCATGATTTCTAGTGCAGATCACACCAAGAGCAAAGTA
>NW_020454550.1:1507426-1513135 GCF_003342845.1 Nothoprocta perdicaria
GGGAGCTCGATGTGTCAGCTAGAGGTGACTCCTTACAGTCCATGGAGATATTGAGTYGCTCTAGAGACTGGAAGACTACCAAGCCCAAGGCTTTCTCTATGTCAGAAGCTTAGGACAAACAAAATCCACTTAAGAGTGATAGAGATACTTTTTTTTTTCTTTCTTTTTTAGTGAACAGTAAGTGATATTAGATTTTGATTCTACATTTGCTATTATTCTTTTTTTCCCCATAACAATGCCATATAGAATTTCTTGTTCATGTAAAATGATTCTTAAAACTCTTCATTCCCTCAGCTTTTGTTATGTAAACCATATGTGTTTTGTCCAAAAGGATGACATCTTGCATATTTGGTATTTTTCCCRCCATCTAAGAAAGCCAAAGTCTTATTTGTTCTAAGTTGTATGTAACTGCTCCAAGTCGGTGCAATGTGTGTTGTAATGATATGGATGCAATATATTTTAAAATGTGATAATTTAAGAGACAATATTTAGCTGTTGTGAATTACAGATAAGCTACAGTCATACAGCAAACRTACCTTACACATACATAAGCTAATACAGCCACTGTCCTACAGGCAAAACATTGTAATTATCTGTATTTTAGAAATGTTAGTCATAATTAGCAGACAATTTTCCCACTTCCACAAACTTGGACTTGTGCAGTACCACTTCTAGCTGGTGTTCCTTCATCCATCATGGTCTTGATCTATCGCTTTCTGGGCAAAGAAGTCCATGCTACCTCTAGGTCTGGACCTGGGATAGCTTCTTTTTGTTGAAGAGCCCAGAGCTGTTGAAGAGCTAATATCTGCTGTTCCACTGGGGTGTTTCATGAACCCCATGATATTTTGGACTAGTATCCAATCAGTTCTTTACAAGTTGCCTCACTTGCTATAGACCTCTTGCCACAGAGCCCATGAAAATATCACCTACTACGGTGGCTTCCAACTCAAAAGGGGTTCCTCTTCTTGGGCTCAGAATTGCATGCTGAATTCAGGCTTCTTGAGCTTGAGCAAAGGTTGCCTGCTATTTAGGCCCCACTCAAATGCAGCTTTTCTCCTTACTATTGTATGTGTAAGCCATGGATATCCAAGATGTGGGATTGAGTTTTGCTGGTATCCCTGTAAACCCTAGGAAGGATCCTAGGGCCTCACCTCTTGATGTTGGTTCAAGGAAGTGAGTAATGGTCTTGATGTCTTCTTGTGGTATTTTTCCCCTGGGGACCTGATGAGAGTATGTCTAGAAAGATGACTCCAGTCCTCCAGCACCTCTCTCRCTCTCCATGACCTCTCAGGATATTTACACCAGATACGCTTTTCTGCTTGATATTTTTTCAGGGAACCACAAACATAGAAGCATGTCTGGGAAGCCCAAGCTYGTCTACTTCAAYRGAAGAGGGCGAATGGAGCCGGTCCGATGGCTGCTGGCAGCAGCTGGGGTGGAGGTGAGTCAACGTAGAGCACGTTGSTCCACACTGATGTTCTCCCCACACTCAGCGTTCACCCAGAGGATAAATGGCTGTAAGAGGCTGGGTAGATTCCTCTGGACAGTGCAACTGGCATGACCGTTTGGCACTCCCCTGTTTAATAGCTMAACAGACTCAGGGGAGCTAAAGAGTTTTGCACAGCTTTTATCAATCYCCTGCAGTTGGTTGAAAGGGAGAATTTTTTTCAAGGCTCCTAAATAATCTGAGTYCTCCAGCTGTGCMGAACCACCTTCAGTCATAATTTGTTTACAGTTACCGGTATGAGGGGAAGGATGTTTTTGACTATGAGTTTGGAGGGTGGTGTTCGGAATAGCTGAGCTGGCTTGCGCTTCCCTTGGCACTCCCTTCTTCCTGCGGATGTCCGCGCTCTGTTCCTACCTGCATGCAGGTTCATTTTGAATTAGTGCACTGCGGTGGAAGGTGTTGAGGCCTCTGCTCCTCCTCAGGAGCCATGTGCAGCCAAATAGTCCTGCTGAAGAGCCAGCTCATTATCTTTCACTTCTCTGGGTGGTTCTGCTGGTGGTTATGTGCAGTCACAGAAAAAGCAGTGGGAAATAAAGTGTGCAATGCTTTTCTCTGTCGTTTTCCAGTTTGAGGAAACTTTTCTGGATACAAGAGAGCAGTATTTGAAGTTAATCAAAGGTAAGGATCTAAGGCCTGAAGCCTTCCCCATCACAATTGCTCTAGCTTAGCTAAATCTGTGGATAAAAATATTTTATTTAAGCCAGTGCACATCTCTGTGTGTATACACTTAACTCAGCTTGCATCTTGTAGCACTTGTCTCCAGCTGAAAATTACTGACATGCTGGTCTTGAGCATTCTGTTCTCCGTGGTGCCAATAGCTCCTAGGGAGGTAGATAACAGTGAGTGAGGCCAGTGTGTGCCAGTAGGCTGACACAGTGTTGAGCTCACTGATGCAGGTCTGCATACCCCGAGGTCATGAGTGAAACTAAAGGATCCTAAGCCACACAAAGATAAGTCTCTGAATTAGTGGATCAGGTCCTAATAACACCTAAATGCCCACAAAAGTCTATTTTGCGTGGTGCCAGWTGCTGCCTGACTACACAGTGACAGTCCTTATGTTGATGTTGCAAATGCTTAARGGAACTAAGCTAGTGCTGTACACTCAAGGGACAAAAAAGGGCACATGTGAAAAATGAATTGTCAGTGATTTAGTCAGTAATACCATATAAGTTTTTATTTGCAATTAGRGATAAGAAGACAGCAGCTAAAGGAAAGTATCTTTCAGGGTTTTTAGCCAGTTTTAGGCAGGAGTTGACATAACAGTAACAGATGAGCTAGCTAGGCAGTATGTGCCCAAGCTGGCCAGCAAGAAAGCAACCTGGGTTTCACAAGGCATGCTTGGATGCTGGCATTTTGGTTGCCGCTTTTGGCAATTCTAAATGTGAATTTTGAGTCAACAGCTACAACAAAAAAGTGGTATCAATGAGATCTGAATTCAAGTTGCAGGTCCAGCTGACTAGAAATCTAATTTTATAGGATGTTATGTGCAGTTTAAGAACACCAAATCTATCCCTGAACACTATAGCTCGAGTTTGGAAAGCTCATAGCTGAATTTGCTTCTCAGTGATAATTAATCCAAACAGAGCAGTGCAATCCCACATGCTGTATCCAAAGCAGGCATATACGCATATCCACAGAGGAAAATAATGTGGCAATGAAAAGGGAAATAGAGTTATATAAAGAAAATCAAAGTTTTTTTTTTTTTTTTTTTATATAAAGAAAATCAAAGTTTTTTTTTTTTTAAATGCATACATACACAGAGAGAGAGGGAGATTAAGAAGCTGAGAACACAAAGAGAAAAGGCAGGGCTTAATCCAATGCCTGTCAAAAGAACAAATCTGTTAGTCACCATGACAGAGCACACAGTGGAACATTGCCAGCTGTGTGGAGCAGGACTGAACATGAGCAATGTTCATCATGTTCTCCCTTCTCCGTTCTCTTTCCCCTTTCCTCTTGCCTGGACACCACTGCATCGTTAGMATAGTCCCAGCCCTGATTAGGGCCCAAAGTGCCAACTAGTGATCTTCTAAGCAATTCCCCAGCACTGCCCAGGATAAAGCCAGGGCTAGCAACCATTCCCAACTGGCAGATTCCATACAGGCCGCTGGTCTGGAAGGCAGAAGAGTTTYACAGCACCAGCAAGGCCCGACCTGCACCCATCAGCCCGGGAGCTGAGTAGCTGGGCTCAACTTGTGCGTCCACAGGTTGTCCACATGTCGCCAGTTGTTCGTCTGGGCTCTCACCCAGCAGCGTTTGTGTGTCCGAGGGACAGCTCGTGTGCCAGCCACGCATCGCTCGCAGACACATCATTTGTGTCAGAATGAATTAGGTGCTTCTGAGCTGAAGACAATGATTTGTAGTGTGGAGAAATKAGCAGATACAAATCTGCAGATCTGCCTTTRTTATAGATGGCCTGCCTGGTTTTGAGAAGTGATTCTCATAGCAAAGCCAGGAGGAACAGTTGTTTATGTGCTAYCAGTCATAAGAGAAATTCTGCTTTTCTGTAGATRAGAAAYAAACCCTATTTTTATGTTTGCTGCCTCACCCACTTTTGACAAGATCAAGTAAATGAAATTCTGCTTTTCATTTAGTGCATCTTTCTGCTGAGAAATATCTCGTCCCTGCACTGTTATTCTTCCTATTCCACTGTTCCTACTCCAATATTTCTGATAGACAGGGATCTTTTTACTAAATTATACTTCTTATCTCAGTTTGCAGAGAGAGATTCCTTGAAAGACATTAGGAAATTAGGAAATGATCTGCCTGCAAAGTAATTATAACTTTCTTCTGTTTCATTTTCAACACAGACCTTACTCATATCTGATCCATTTGGTTCAAAACTACCCTTTAATCCTCTTCTGCCAGCACAAGTTCTAGCAGTGCAGTGAGCAGCCAGCAGTGGGGGCAGTGCCCGCAATGTCAGCAGGTGGAGGTCGGGCTTGGGGCAGGCCTGCAGAGGGGCCCATCTGCACTGCCATGAATTGCAGAACCCTGGCCAATACCGGGTCTTTCCCACAGTGTTAGTTGACTGCACATGGTTCAAGAGTTAGGGCACGACATCAACCAGCCCCTACACTGCAAAAAGAAGTGCACACGTTCACTTACTGTCCTCTACAGGTAGAATCTGGGAGGGACTAATAACAACCCTTCAACTTTCCATCCTAGAGGGATCCCTGATGTTTCAGCAAGTGCCCTTGGTGGAGATGGACGGGATGAAGATGGTGCAGACCAGAGCCATCCTCAGCTACATAGCCGGGAAATACAATCTCTACGGGAAGGACCTGAAGGAGAGAGCCTTGTACTGTAACAAATCCTTTCACCTAATAACCAATCTATTACATGGCATCACAATTACATACCAGTATACATGCAACAGAATGAAAGCTGTAAATTAAGAAAAATGAGTGAGAAAGGCTAACACCCTAAAGAAGTAGCTCCCTAGCCTTTGCTTAGGTTTCCACCTCAGCCTTTGAAATGCTAGACAGAAAACAGCCCTTAGTCCTTTTAAAAACATATTTGACTTTAGTTTATATTTACTTTTGGCTGAGCAAATTGGTACTATGGTGGTCCCCTAGTCACCCTTACAGGGGACTAGGCAGTCATTGGAAGCGGTCTATCGGTCTACCGGGGTATAGGCGGTCATTGGAAAGCAGAGGTCATTGGAAAACAGAGAAAATAACCCACACGTTCTTTCCTCTTGTCTTCTTCCACCAATAGAATCGACATGTACGTGGAGGGAATAACAGATCTGACAAACATGATCCTCACGCTTCCTTTCTCTCCTCCTGAGGCCAAGGAGAAAAATCTGGCCTTGATTATGGACAGGGCAACACACAGGTACTTCCCAGTCTTTGAAAAGGTAAGTCCAAGTGGGAATGTGCCTATAACGTGTTCTTAGGATTATCAGAGAGTTTTCCCCAGAAGAAGAACATGTTGGTAGTGCAGGTTAGCTCCAAGTCTTTGGCTTTCCCATCTCTCTCAAAGAAGGGGAAATACTGCAGAGCTCTTCTTTATTTGCTGACTTGTGTTGCCAGGTTGGTGGTAATTTCCACACTTGCACTTGTTCAGAGCACATTTTTCTGCCATACTTAATTCCAGTTTTGACATTTTGATTAGAAGAAGGCAAAGATCCCTTTAGAATAAATCAGAAATAAAACCTGCTTTTATAACTGCTCTAGTAAAACAAGGGTTCTACATGTCCT
>NW_020454550.1:1516350-1517498 GCF_003342845.1 Nothoprocta perdicaria
TGCATTTGTTGTTCAGATCTTCATATAAGAAACTTCTTGCAAAAATACTGCCTGCCCTTAGCTCTGTAGCACACAAGACACAGGTCTGTTTCTGGGTAACGAACCTCCTCRTCTTGAAAGTGTTTGGAAAAGAAGTTATTGCCTTTCCTATATCTGAAACCAGGTGTTAAGTCAGCAAGAGAACGCTAAAGAACCAYTTTTTCTTCATGTCTCTCATCCCTCTACCAGACTACCTTTTGCACACTCATATCTCTSGGCTTATAAAATGGCATAGTTACGGGGAGAAATGTCCAATCTCTGCATAGTTTGGAGGGTATGATGCAATTTGGAGATATTTCTCATTGGAGATAACTGTCAATTGCACTTTTCTAGTGTGCTAAACAAAGGCACCTTCAGTATGGAAAAAAAAATGCAGGTTCTTATTTGAAATGATATGAAACACTGATTTGAGATTTCATTTCTACAGCAAGGCAGGCCTGGGCAGGTCTAAATCAACCCAGTTGGTTTAATTAGTCACTGTTGAGGCTGCCTTATCTACAGTCCTTATTCTGCCTGCTAACACAGCAATAAGACACAAGAGTTCATGTGTGCACCTATTTCCTTTATGAGTGTATCTTATATATTTGCTCATTATTTCCAACACTGTTTCAAATAAAATTAACTTAGATCTACTATACCAAATTACCATCAGTCTGTTTTGCTGTAGTAAATGGAGGAAAATCTACTGGAACTAATCATGCAAAATATTTTTCTATGCTGTGACAGKAAACCACTCCTAATTTATTAGGGTATCTTTGAGGTTTCCCCTAGTTTTAATTCTTAGATGGTGAGTCTGAAGCAAGTAGTACGTAAGAGATCAGATGTCCTCAGCCATGCAGAATAGAAATGATAATGGAGGAGAAGAAGGTGCTCAAGAGTAGCCAGCATGGATTCACCAAGGGGAAATCATGCTTGACTAACCTGATCACCTTCTATGAAGGAATATCTAGCTGGATAGATGAGGGCAGAGCGGTGGATGTCATCTATCTGGACTTGAGCAAGGCTTTTGACACTGTCCCTCACAGCATCCTCCTGAGCAAGCTACGAAGGTGTGGGATAGATGAGTGAACGGTGAGGTGGATTAGGAATTGGTTCGATGGCAGGGTGCA
>NW_020454550.1:1518483-1527520 GCF_003342845.1 Nothoprocta perdicaria
AATGGCCACAAACTGAGGCACCAAAAGTTCCACAGGAACTTAAGGAAACAGTTCTTGACAGTGAGGGTGACAGAGCCTTGGAACAGGCTGCCCAGAAAGGTTGTGGAGTCTCCTTCTTTGGAGATCTTTAAAATCCGCTTGGATGCAGCCCTGTGACAGAGCCTTGGAATGGGCTGCCCAGAAAGGTTGTGGAGTCTCCTTCTTTGGAGATCTTTAAAATCCGCTTGGATGCAGCCCTGTGCCACGTGCTCTAGGTGACCCTGTGTGAGCAGGGGGGATGGACTAGATGACCTCTGAGGTCCCTTCCAAACTTAAGCATTCTATGATTCTATGACACCTCTACAGCATTTTGAAAATATCACTTCATAGAACTCATATAATATTTTAGAAAAGTCCTACTAAATAAGGAGGCAGACAGTGTCCTGATTTTTCTCTGCTGTTTAGAATGCTTCTATGTTGAAAAGGACTTGCCTAGGATCTTGAAGAAACCTCTGATGGAGTCAAGAATGGGAAATTTCAGTGATGGGATGAATTAGGCTCTGAAGATTCTTACTTCTCTCCCCTACTCAAGATGGAGGTTTGAGAGGGCTGGTTTCTACCAAACAAAACTTTCTTTACCTCAGTTGAGGTAGCATCCATCTGCTTTTTGAGTGCATACTCTTGGATTTAGCTTGGATATTTCTTACCTGGATATAAATGATCTCTAGAGGTCTAGATGATCTCTAGAGGTCCCTTAACAATCCTGTGATTGTGTGATTCTGTGAAAAATGCATATTTAAAGAAGACCAGCAACTAGATTAAATGTAGGTTTCTACAAAGTGGAGGTAGATGAGTCTTACCCAAGTTGTCCATGGCAGGATCAATATTCTTAATCAAACTCAGGTTTTCTTATCTTGCAKTGCTCTGATATGGCATTAAATCCCTGAGTCATTGTCACCCAAGAGTCATTGCTAGACCTTGGATTATTTACTATGGTTCTGAGCTTAATCTTGGTCAGTCTTACAAATGATTAATCTAGTCGGGCTACGTAAGGAAGTAAGTTTGGACTTGTGTAAAAGTACCAGACACACATCAGTGTACCGGTCAGTACAAGGATAATCTGAGTCCCTGATTTTTATTCTAGACTGTGTAAAACTTCCTAGATATKTTTTTTCTATTGGGAACATCTGTGCTGATAACAAACTGCAGAATGGTAAATCGTCTTGGGGGKAATCACAGAATGATTAAGGTTGGAAGGGATCCCTAGAGATGATCTAGTCCAATCCCCCTGCTCCAGCAGGGACACCTAGAGCATGTAACACAGGTTCACATCCATGGGATTTGGAAGATCTCCAGAGGAGACTCCATAACCTCTCTGGAAAGGCTGTTCCAGAGCTCTGCCATCCTCACAGGCAAGAAATTCTTCCTCACAAGGAGACTGAACTTCCAGTTTTTTAATTTATACTCATTACCCCAACAAATTCAGGACAGTCAGGACCATAACAGCAAACAAAATTCAGGAAGCGTGTTCTTGACAAGTGATACCAACAAGGTGTTTCCATTACACTACTCTATGTGCCTGGTGCTACCTGGGATGATGCTGCTGGGACRCTGAGGCTCCGTGCTGGTGGAATGTGGGAGGTAACTCAGGATCCCACTCTTCTGCAGCTGGAGGTCAGTGGGATGCCTGAGAACACTCCAGGTGTCATGGGCACCTCTGGTTTGGTGACTGAATCCCTCTGCAGGCATTAAGAGCTGGAAGAGAACTTTCCAAAATGTAAGAAAAGGACAAAGGTAAGAAATAAAGGAAATAGCCTGAATCGTAAARCAGAGGCTACAGGATATGCTATCAGTAAAGAGTCTTCTTCTGGGGGACTTGGCTCTCCTCTGGCACAGTAGGGCATACAGAGGAAGGTTTTATTGAGCTTGCAAGCTATTATTTGGGATGAGGCACCTCCTAAAAGACAAGACATTGCCTTGGTGACCAYGTCAATGAATTCTTCTTATGTGGATCCAGTTCTGCGTAATTTTGCTTTTTTTTTTTTTTTTTTTACTGCCAAGCATGGAACCTGTTGGTCTAACAGGCACTGGTGGTRGAAAGGGATGAGGAGAGGATCACGCTCAGCTACGTAGCAGCAAAGCACCTAAACAGCACATTCTGTTCTATGTGAAAGACCTTGAGGAGGAGGCCTTATACTTTAACAATGCCATTCTTGATAGAGTAGAATTCACACATCCCTGATGAGTAATGCAAGAATAATATTCCAACTTACTATAAGATTCAGGGTGATTCAGCAGATTTCAAAGTARCACGTGTAGACTTAGCATARAAGGGATGTTTACAGCATTATTGACCRTCTAGATTAGATAGGCAGGAGGATGCAAGAGAGTTAATCATTTATTTACTCCTTAAAGTAAATACAATTATCAGAAGCAAGCTGCCAGAAGTGCAGAGGACAGCCTTTATTTATTGGTATTGCTCTTCTGTTACTATCACCTTGATTTTTCAGTACCATGAATTTTCACCAGGTCAAACTCAGGGAATTATCTTTGATGGAAACAGAAAAAAGCTAAATTTTCTACATCCAGGAATGAAATCTASCACATGAATCAATGTTAGGCAGGGATAAATGTCCAGAAGAAGTATCCCCAACCAGTAGAGAGGGGAAGGAAGTTTCTATATGATTCAAGCTGAATTAGTTGATCAGTAAAGAGCCAATTTGTAAGAAGTACAAAATCATAACATATTTAAGTAAAAAAAATTGTTTACAATTGTAATAGCTTTTTTTTAAATCTGAGGAGTCTTTTAGCTATGTTGATTATTTTTAAGTACCAAAATCCTAACTAGTGAAATTAAAAGACATCAAAGTTTCCTACCATGTTCATATGTTCAAACAGATCTTGAATTACTGAGTCCTACATGTAAACTTACTGAGAAATTTCTTTTCTGTTTGTGCATAGTGATGAAACACAATTAATTCTTTAAAAAACARAAGTTTCTTATCTGCAGAGAATTGGATGCAATTCCCTCTGTAGGAGGGGCTACTGGGCTATATAAATTCAGGACACAACTAGTGCGAGCTTAGAGCGAGTTACACTTTGTACAAGGTAAGCTTTCTGGATCTTAGACATGCTCAGAGTATTAATATACTTGAAAGAAAAGTTGGTGCCTTAATGGGTTAAATACTTGTAGTTGCTTTCATTACAAACATGGCAATGTGCATGGGAAGTTCTCTTTAAAGTATCTGCTTGCGAGGAGTAATGATTAAAAACACGTATATTTTGATCTCAGAAATGTGAGGAGTGCTTCCTGTTACTGCCTTCTTCCTACTTCAGAGAAGCTTATGTGTTATTTACAAGAGGAATATATGCTTTTTGTAGACCATTGTATTTTTAACTGCTTTAGTACTTCAGTTTTATCGGTGGCATTGTGTTTTTAGCTGTGAAAGTAAGATAAAACTGAATCCTGTCTATGCATTTGCTGCTSATGTGCATGAACTGTTTCCTAATGGAGTGTRCCCAGAACGAGCTGTTGCTTCACATTCCATCTGYGTTTATTCTTTAACTGTTGACTCTACTGATAAAACTTGAACTACTGTTAYGAACTGACTGATCTCTTAGAAATGCTTGATGCAGCACAATTTCAAGGAAAAAGCAAACAAATAAACAAACAAACAAAATCCAGAAATATACAATAAAACTGTCAGTCAATGTAATATTACTGGAGAAGTCAAAATAAGCAGAGCTGTACATATTGCACGCTCTGCTCTTTGGTAAGAGCAGAATACTTTGGGAGAGTGGGAGTGTTCACTATAGAGCTTTTTTTTGATTTTTTTTTTTGTGAAATCAAAATCTGCTTTCACTCTGGGGTGGATCTCCCATTCCCAGGGATGTATATAAACTGTATGGATAAAGGCATCTTAAGGCAGAATGATTCAACCTGTTTGAACTCCTCTGTTAATCTGATGGGAGTCCGGGACCAAAAATCRTTGGTTTCAGATGAGACAGCTTTGAATGATGATTGACAACCCATTGCAGACTAAAATCCAACATTCTGAATCCTTATTCTGCAAAATTTTATTCTTTATCCTCAACAGTAGGAAGTCAGGTGCCTGGAAACATGKCTGGGAAACCCAAGCTCTACTACTTCAATGGTCGAGGCCGAATGGAGACAATTCGGTGGCTACTAGCAGCAGCTGGAGTTGAGGTCTGCTTTCTTCTTTATGCTAAGAGCATGTGAGAAATATTTTTCCTGACMCTTATSAAAACTGTGACTGTCCAGCAGTTGCAAGTTTTGTGCTTAGAGCAGTGCACAATGATGACCAAGTCAGCGTTACGAGATCATCCCCCTATAGCTAGTCAAATAATTTTTTTATAACCTCAGGAGCAGTCTCC
This sequence comes from Nothoprocta perdicaria, assembly GCF_003342845.1. Lineage (NCBI taxonomy): Eukaryota > Metazoa > Chordata > Aves > Tinamiformes > Tinamidae > Nothoprocta > Nothoprocta perdicaria. The sequence continues at coordinate 1,522,858 of NW_020454550.1, forward strand.
ACCTTCTGATCATAGAGGTTGTACACATTCCACTGTGAAGGCCTCTAGCTGAACCTCAATATCCAGAAGAGCATTTATATTATGCCTGTTAGAACATAACTTCCCCTTGAAGGTAATGCCTGACATAAAAGGAGCAGTATTTCTTCTCAGCTCTATTTCTGGTATTAAAGCTGGAGGTGGAGAGACGGTGTGAAGGATCTGTGTGTTTAAGAGCTGAGAGGTTTTGTCACAGTGACAAGCAATGAGTTAGAAAACTGTGGAGGACATGTGAACCTTTCTCTTCCTCTATCCTCTTTCCAGTTTGTGGCAAAGWCCCTCTTGCTCAGTCCTGCTATGAACTTACCACTCGCCCTTCTCCTTGCACCATCTCTTGCTCTGGTGCTTGCCAGCAGGGAGAACAGGAGCAGCACCATCATACTTGTCCAGAAGAGACTGCTCTGTGSTTTCTGGGCACCTGTTGTTTAGCCAAAGTCTTTCCTGGACACAAATGTGATTCRTATGGAAGAGGGAAGAGGAGAGGWGCCTAAGTCCTGGTCCTCAGCTRTCTCATGCAATGCAGAAAGTGAAACATGCAGCAACAATATTTCTTTTCTTCTCTATTATATCCTGCAGTTTGAAGAATTTTATGTGGAAACAAGGGCTGACCTACAAAAGCTACGGAACAGTAAGTTTGCCTAACTTTTTAGTGGCAGAACTATTTGTCTTAGAAATCTGAGAAGTCTTATGTCTCTTCAAAAAATCAAGATTGGATCTTAAAAGAATGCATTGATCCTCCTGCCACCTGCTAGCTTTCAAAAAGCACAGCAGCATTTATAGTCATGAGCATAAAAATAAAATTATGCCCTTGGTAGGAAACAGTTTCTATGTGCACTTGCCTTAGAGTAGATCCAAGGAGGACACAATATTTCAGATATTTAAGACAATAAATGTGATCCCATAAAGCAATTTCTCTGACATATATCTCTGACGAGTTGAGTTGACTTAGGGCCATGCAGTGCAGGAGCTGCCCTTTTCAGGGTGTAATTCTTAGAAGTTCTGCATATGGGGGCTTCATCAGATTTGAAGCAAATTCAAGAAGCTGCTTGTTATAATATTGGATGAACATATGAGCAAGAAATGGTTCTTCATTTCATGGTAAATCTTTTTTCCATACCATAACACGAGACTGAGGAAGACTGTCTCAAATCAAATGACATGGRTCATAAGACACTTTTGCCAAACACCCACCAATGGTCCTCATCCAGTAGCTAAATGTCTCCTGATCCTCCCCCCTTTACTCCAGGTGGATTTCTGATGTTTCAGCAAGTGCCCATGGTGGAGATGGACGGGATGAAGATGGTGCAGACCAGAGCCATTTGCAACTACATATCAGCGAAGCACAACCTCTACGGGAAGGACCTGAAGGAGAGAGTCCTGTACTGYATCAATGCTACCTCTGTTTTCAGGCTATGATGCCTACAGCCTTGTTGTGTAATGCATCAAGAATATCCCAGCTTACTATTAGATTCAGGCTCATTTGGCATTTTTTTTTTATGTTACGTGAAATGACGTTGGCTGCAGGTGTTGTCTACAACACCACTATTAGCACGAGCAGACACATTTCATGGTATCTGGTAGGAATTATACAGAATCACAGTTTAACACCTCTGATTTTTATTTGTGTGTTGTAGGTTTTTTTTAGCACAGTTTTGAATGATGTATACTAACTTTGTATACACGGTAGAAATTCTTAATACATAGGAGTACCACTACTAGTGGAAAATGGAAGGGATGTAGTACTTTAGTTTTGCTTAGGCATATTGCCCTTGCCTTTTACCTCCTCTCAAAACACAAGCTATTTCACTTGCTGGGTACTGCTCCATGCTATGTGTTTTGGGCAGAGAGATGTTCCTAATAGCTCAACTGGGGCTATGACAGTACTTACTATGTTATTACTGCAAATTGACCAAATGAAACTTTTCTTCCAGAATTGATATGTATGTGGAAGCAATAATAGATCTGAATGAATTAATCATGATGGCTCCTTTCCAACCAGCTGATAAAAAGGAGAAATACATGGCTGATACAGTGGACAAGGCCACAAACAGATATTTCCCAGTCTTTGAGAAGGTARGTAGCAAAGATGTTGCAACTCWGTTAATGTGGCTTCCTGAAACTCCATCTGGGGTGTATAAATGCAAATATAATTCAGAAAAACAGAAAAAAAAATACCACTTACATATACATGCAGTGTCTTGAAGAAGGCAGGGCTGGGGGAATACAAATGGGATAGAGGATGGCACAAATCTGGGAGGTACGCAGAGCTGCAAAGACACAGCATAAACTGAGCTCCCCAAATACGTTTCAGATCAGTTTCAGTGATTGTTGTATTTCAGTAACTCTGAGCCTCCAGCAGAGAGGTCTTGACTACGAGGGTTATGGAAGTGAACAGATGAGGGCTAGAAATGAGGCATCAGAAAAATCTGTGTGATAGGAAGGACTGATGTGGTCAGAATGTGGTCAGATTGATTGTTTATACATGTGGTTATTGTTCTCCCTTTTCAGGCTTTGAAGGACCATGGAAAAGACTTCCTTGTGGGCAACCAGCTTAGCAGGGCAGATGTGCAATTACTTGAAATCATTTTAACGGCAGAAGAGGTCAAGGCTGACATACTTGCCAAATTTCCTGTCCTGCAGGTAATTTAATATGAATTTTAATGCAGTTGTAATATGAAGTGAATCAGAAGGGGAGCCATTGATTTACACTGGCTAAGACAAACAGGGGAGCGGGGAGAGAAGGAAAGACAAAATCAGAATGAATTATCCCTAGTTTTAGCCTGCCTCAACTACCAACTACTGTTACCTTCTTATACCTCTTCTATGAGGTTCAAAAGCCTAATAGGGCAAAGCACAAGTCCGCTATGTGATCAGCCCACAACGTCAATTGACAGAAAGGCTATAATCCTAATGTCTGATAATAACCATGGTTCTTAAGTGTACTGCTGTTCTGTTTTTGTTTTTTAGAGTTTTAAAGCAAGAACAAGTAAAATCCCTACAATAAAGAAATTTTTGCAGCCTGGCAGCCCGAGGAAGCCACCATTTGATGAAAAGGATCTTCCAAAAGTGATGGAAATTTTCAGTACTTAGCTGTGAGCAGTAACATAAAATCTCAAAAACTCTATTGCATTTTCCCTGTGATTTCTGATAGTGTCAAAAAGAATTTAATGAAAATAATTAAAAGGTTTCAYGATCTCTCTTTCTCTATCTAAGGACTGATCTTGCCCCACTGCAAACATTTTGCCTGTGAATCCAGTTAAGCACCAGCAAATGAATTATGGTATGTGCTGGACAAAGCTGGATGTCTTAAATTACTGATTCTAAGAAATAATTCACATTTAAGAACGTTTAATGACTGTTTGCATCACGCTTTATAGATAAGGGGTCTCTCATTCTGTCTTGTGTTGTTCCTGAAAGYTGTTTGAAAGAGAGTCTAACTTAAAACATGGTCAGCATGACCCACGTGAAAAAGGCCTGGCAAAGCCTTTGGTTCTGATTTAACAGGGATTTCCTCAGAGCTTACATTTTCTTGTCTTAGCATCTTTGATCCCAATATACTCTACCATACACCTCTGTTTTGCTGCTTATCATTCACAGTCTGTGCAGTGATTCTTCTAGTGTATATTCACAAATACTAATAAAAAGCTGACTGTGGCAGCTAAAAGCATTTCTTATGTTTGACAGAAAGATAASTGCTTGTATCCAAACATAAAGATGAAAAGCTACGCTTGTCTGAGGTGGGAGGTCCCTCTGGATGGCAGYACAGCCCTCAGGGCTATCAGCTACTCCTCCCAGTTTGGTATCATCAGCAAACTTGCTGAGGGARCACTCCAGCCCTTCATCCAGGCTATTAATGAATAAGTTGAACAGGACCGGACCRAGGAAATACTGTTCACTTGTACCATCAGCTTTAAACTGAGCRTAAAAGCTCTGTTGTCCATGTGCATGCGTTTCTACTTGTCCTCATGAGATGTGAACAAAGCTGTACTTAGCAGCAGGAAAGGCACAAAATTTCTTTCTCCTTCTGCAGAGGAGGGTGYAGGAGCTGGAAGGGTCATTTTGCAGAGGAGCCTTTTCCCTTCTGCCTCACAGAAGTGCTGAGAGCAGCCACGCTCGAGCCAGAGACCTTGGCCTCTGCTCACGACCTTCCTCGTGGCTAGGCTCCCTTTCGTACCGTGCAAACTTTATCAGTTGGCTGRCGAAGCGGTACAAGAGCTGTGTCGTGCTGGCAACCCGCCCGCCGTAGGCTCCAGGGCAGCTCCCCCTCCTCGCCCCAGGTCACCGATGTCCCCAAGCCCCTTAGAGGCTGCAGAGGRCCCCGTGTGTCCTCACGGCAGCGCCAAACGCAGCCCAGCTTGGTGAGCACGGGCCGCCTCGGGCACTGCCACRGCTGGCACCGGTCTGGCCGCACATGAGCACGAGCGGGCTCAGCAGCTGGGAAGGGCACGCAGCCGTGCGGCTCATCCACCAACACCTTCCCGAGCAGCTGCAGACGTGTTTTCGGGAGACTTTTCTTTCCCCTTCCCCGCAATAACTTTGTGCGGGGCGGGCGGCGCTGCCTGCGGCAGCAGCGGCGGCTCCGAGCGGGGCGGCCGCCTCCACTCGGCCCGCGCTGCCCTCGGCCGCG
>NW_020454550.1:1527834-1543855 GCF_003342845.1 Nothoprocta perdicaria
GGCGCCGCTGTCCCCGCGCAGCGGTGCGAGCCCCCGGCCGGGGCGCTGCGGGCAGGGCGGCCGCGTGCGGGAGCCCCGGGCTGCGCTCGGGCCCGCGGCTTAAGCCGGGTGCCCTGCAGGGCTATCCCGTGCACCGACGTGAGTGCCACCCACAAAACTGGAAAGTGGCCTCATGTCACTGGAATAAGGTCCGCGTGTGCCGAGGGCCAGCGCAGCTGCCGCCCCCTTGGATTCTGTCCTGCTGGTAACTTGATGCTGCTGCCGCCCTCGCGGAGGGCTCCTGGGGGAATGTCTGTGTTCCTGAGGGAATGTCTGTGTTCCTGAGGGAATGTCTGTGCGCCGAGGCACGCAGGGCATCCCGCCGCGGGAGCGAAAGGCTGGGGCCTCCTGCCCGAGAGGCTGATCTTTTGCTTCAGGTTTACACCTAGGTGTTGGTGCTGCTGGCCGTGTTGGTGCAGGGTCACCTGCCGCTTGTTTTCTTGCCATGGACACTCTCCAGGCTGGATTGTCTTTGTTTAAATAAAGGGAGTTTCAGCTCTGGCTCTCTGTCTGGAGATTTTAAAGCTGCGTTGTTGTTTTTATTCACATTTTAAAATCTCAAGGCTTGGTTTCACTTTTGTCTTGCTCAGGCACTCCTCCTAGCTGCATAAGGGAATACTTTTGAATCCAACGCATTTTGGCCTGAATCCCAGCAGAAAACACACGGTGAGAAATTAAAAGTTCAGTCATTTCAAGCTGCAGTCGGGCTTGATGCACTACAAGGCCCAGTGCCCAGTGCCACTGAGCAGTCCTGTTTGAGCTGCATTTGAGGAACGAAGTCTTAGAATTGTTTTTCACATACAAGCAGGAAGAAAACTTAAGACCTTGCAGCAGATTATGAGCACACTGTTAAATTCACCATTTTTTTTTTCTCACTGGAAAGCTGACATGTTTGGGACAAAAATGCATATATATGTGTATTATATATAAATAGTATAGTGATCACAATGATAGCTGATTTGCTACAGCCTGACTGAAATATAAGGAAGGCTGGACAGTGTAGAAAGTTTGTGGGGTTTTTCTTTCACGTCTATGACTGCTGTTGAAAGCTGATTTACCAGTGACTTTGCTGCTCGTACATAACTCATTCCGTTACAAAGGCTCATTGATTGCAGAGCTGTTGCAGAGACACTGAAGTACTTTGCCACTGTGTGATAGCAGCAAAGGGTCAGCCTAAATCTGTAAGTCAGTCAGAGGAGTCCACCATCCAGAGCASAAAGGGATGGAGTATTTTGCTTGTGGTACAATTTTGCTTCATGTTTCCAAGGCCAGATGGAGCTGGACAAAGGTTTTGAACATTTATCTGTATTTTGGACTGGAACAGAGAGTTTGGTGGGCCCAGCCCCTCAGAGGGCAACGACCATTGCTGACAGGGCCTGTTGAGTGGAGAATGGCAGGGGTTGCAGTCCACTTTCCTTGCTACAAAGGTGTTGGACTGTTTTTGGGTGCCTCTTCATYGGCACCTTTGCAATTATTAACAGTTTCTGCTCTGAGACTCGATTAATACTGACAAGTCTAGGGCAGGAATTAGCAAAGCTCCCTGTGAGTAGGCAAACGAATGCTCTGTTAATCATTTGACAAGTTTGGCCTTTCTCATTCAATYGATTTAGTTGTGGGGCCTGTTGGTGACAAGAGCACAGCTTGGTTTGTCACTTAACTTCCTGTCTGTGCAAGCCCCTGGCAGCTCCAGGTTTGCCTTACTGCGGGTAGCTGCTTTTGGTGTCAGTGACACTGCGTTTTGCCTTTCCTTGGTGTCAGTGACACTTTGAAAAACGAAGCATTTCATCACTGTGCTGTTACCTGGCAGGCCGAGTTTCAGCTCTCACCATGGCTGAGGTGCTGGGGGTGCTGAATGGGCCTTATCTCTCCAGGTCAGGTCAAAATCTCATTTGTTTTAATGCTTAAAGTTAGGTCTGCAGAGTCAGTAGGCTGTAAATCCCTGCTACATTTTAGATACTGTTCCTGAAATTGGAAGGGGTCTTGAAATGGTTTGAAATCCTGTACAATGCATATACAGTTACGTGGCTCATGGACCAAATAGAACTAGCTAAATATGCAAGTCAGCAGGCCTAGTAAAATTAACGTTTAGTATATATTGTTGTCGTAAGCTCTTATTCTTAAAACCACAGCAGTAGAAAGCTCTGAAACTTCATAATGAGAGGTGAAGATGATATTGATTTTTTTTTATTGATATTTGGTGTTCTCGTGACATCTTAAAGCTGAGTTGAGTTATTTATTGTAGCTTGTACTATTTTTCATTCAATCTACAGGAGTCAAGCTCAGGTATGCAGGTCTGGGTTGCCCCTCTCCTTTCACATTCACCCAACAGTATAATATGTTGGAATGTGAAATTTTAAGTCCTGATTTTAAACAAAACCACTACCAACAACAATAAAAAGCCTTTAAAAACCCTTTAAAGTCATCTTCTTGAATTTATCAGGAAACAAGAACGCTGAAATCATGGCGGGGAAACCTAAGCTGCACTATACCAAGGGAAGGGGGAAGATGGAGTCAATCCGATGGCTGTTGGCAGCAGCTGGGGTTGAGGTTTGTACCTTTCTGTAAAATGATCKTGGTAACCTGAGTGTTCTCTTTAGGAAAGGTTTCCAAGTCCATTGTGCTTAAGAGCTGCTGTGCACACGTGCTTAGAGAGATGAGCACATGTCATGTTATGATTCAGAAGCAGAATGCCTTGGATTCAGTGATGTTCTGTTGCAAATTGTAGTGAGGATATTGTTCCAGCAACAGATTTTTCTTTACAAAGAGGATCTTTGTTTTCAAAACATAGTTTCTGCATATTCGGCTTAGACTGTTGCTGCAGTCCCAAACTGTGCTCTCTTCAGCTCACTGTGWATGGTCATTATGCAAGGACCTGTGTCTACCCCATGGAAAACTTGAAAATATTTTTTCTACACAAAAATCATCCTTTCTACACAAAAATCATCCTTTCTACACAAAAATCATCCTTTTCATCCTTGTAGTCAGGATCTGACTGGGGCAAATCAACAGAGATGCCCTCAAACCACCAGAGCGGCTCATATTAATTGAAGAGCCACTCTGAGGAAACTTAATTTCCCCATTTGCTTTTTGTTTGAATGTGATGCTTTCATTTCTGAGGAGCTGCTTTTTCTCCTTAGGAAATGAAAGGCCTTTTTCATGATGCTCACATGTGAATGCTGCTGAGGGAGAAGCTGCAGAGCACGAGTTCTGTGGSAACCAAGATTGTGCCCTCATTGAAATGTCCTTTTATTGAAAAATAAGTAAAATATCAGTGRGGCAAATAGGGAGATAAAAGCAGCTGATGCCACATGAAATATTGAGACTATTTTATTCTCTTAAAATGAGTATATTGAATATGAGTATATTGAGTGTTTATGTGTGTATATGTACATATATATCTATGTATATTATGTACATATTTATGTATATTGTGTCACAGTTGCACAGCACTGAAGTAGATGACTGATACCTGGTAATTGTTTATGCAGGTATAGGATTTTATAATAAGGGATTTTTTTCCTCCTGAGGTGTGAAGTGTTGCATGTTATGGTGGGGCCAGATGACGATGTAGTCACAGAATCATAGAATCCTTAAGGTTGGAAGGGGCCTCTGGAGCTCATCTAGTCCAATCACCCTGGTCCAGCAGAGACACCCAGAGCACGGAGCACAGGGCGGCATCCAGGCGGGTTTGGAAGATCTCCAGAGAAGGAGACTCCACAACCTCTCTGGGCAGCCTGTTCCAGGGCTCTGTCACCCTCACWGTCAAGATATTTTTCCCTAAGTTCCTGTGGAACTTTTGGTGCTTCAGTTTTGTGGCCCTTTCCTCTAGCCCTGTCAGTGGTGATCACTGAAAAGAGGCCAGCCCCATTCTCCTGACTCACTCCCTTAGGGTATTTATATGCACTGATCAGGTCCTGCATTATTTGATGGAGTGGAGGTGGAGAACAGGAGTAGGGATCACCAAATAGTCATGAGAAGTGGTGGTAGTATCTATCATGTCTCTAACTTCCAGCCTCCCTTCCCCATTGTGGCCAGCCTGACAGAATGTTGTTTTCTATCTTTGCTTTTCAGTTTGAGGAAGATTTTATAGAAACAAAGGAAGACCTAGAAAAATTACGCAATGGTGAGTTTGTAAATTGTCTCCCTAAAAGTGAATCTGAGTCAATATAACAAAAGTAGTGCCTTATGTGGCCTTTAAAGAGAAGATTTGAGAGACCTGCTGCTTTTGTATGCTTCCACTGCAGCAGCTTTAGTCACTCAAAATTAGAAATGTCTTGCTATATTATTAGCCCTTTTTATTTTCCTCAGATTCAGTGGTTTGATTAGTTTGCTTCCTTTTCCTTTGAAGATGGCTCCCTGCTGTTTCAACAAGTGCCCATGGTGGAGATGGACGGGATGAAGATGGTGCAGACCAGAGCCATCCTCAGCTACATAGCAGCCAAGCACAACCTCTATGGGAAGGACCTGAAGGAGAGAGCCTGGTACAGAAGTAGTACATAGCACCCTTGCTAACACTTGTTTGACTTTTTAACATTGCATGTAAAGGTGTGTGTTACAGCTGCCTGTGCTCTGTCACCTCTGTGTTACATCTGCCCGTGCTCTGCCACCTCTTTAGTTTTTCTCTTAAAATTTTTTATGTAATATGTGAAGATTCTTTTCCTAGTTAATGAAAGATGAGGAAGAAAGCCTCAGTGGCTTGTTGCTACTGAAAGATAAAYCAATGTTACTTTACCGTGTGGGTACACATATGTGAGCCTGGCTTTCCCCAATCATAACTAAAGAGCCCATACAAAAGCAAAARTTCTCATTCACTCCTTGTAATAAGCAAAATAAAAATCAGAAAAAGTCAGCCAAGTCTCCAAGATAATTGACTGCAATTTGTGCTAAAGGGAAAAAATAAACAACTTCCCATAAACAACTTCACCAGAACATGTCTGATAACTGGTAGGCAATTCAGACGAGATAATATTAGTGTGAACTAATATAGTGGAGCAGCACATCTGAACTGGCAGTTTGCAGCCATTTGCTGCCAGAAACCTTTCGTAATTAGGCAAGCAAGTGGCGTATACTACTTCCATCCCCAGCATAAATCAGTCTGATAGCAGTAGAGAAGTATCTGAGCTGCAATTGAATGAGACTCTCTTTAATTGATGTATTAAATATCTGGCTTGTTGCCAGGCATGTGAACCTGTCTACAAAGACTGATGTTTGGAAAACACTAGAGCTGGTTTTTCTTTCCCTTCCATCAAACAGAAAGAATGAGAAAACTTTTTTTTTTTTTTTTAATTCTGCATTGGCTAGTGAACATTTAGTTGCTTGATAAGTTTAACACACTGTGTCATTTAAATAGCCAGTATGGATTGTTCAAATATATTTATTTAACATTTATTATTTGTTTCAGGATTGATATGTAYGTGGAGGGAACGACTGACTTGATGGGAATGATCATGTATCTCCCTTTTCAAACAGCTGAAGTAAAAGAGAAGAATCTTGCCTTAATCATTGAACGTGCTAAAAACAGATACTTTCCTGTCTATGAAAAGGTGATCATTTATTTACCAGGAGTGTTAGTAGTGGAACTGGGTGATGGATTCAGTGATGTGAGAAGGGCCACAAAATAACATTGGGCTGTTACTGGTACAAGGCATCTCTGCTGACTTCAATAAGGTTCCTCACAGAGCAAACCCTACTTGTTACAAGGGATGGGCTCAGACTCTTAAGATCTGCTTTAGTGGCTCATAACTGCTTGCATTTTGCATACGGGCACCATTAAATACCTGTGCCAACCTCCAGAACTTGCCAAAGAGTATATGTACTTTTGTTATTCAATGTTAAATACAAATGTGCTTTATAATCTGGACATAATCCTGTGATCTTTCTCAAATCCATTGCTTATATATATTGCAATAATATCTAGAGACCTGTTACTGACCTTCTCTGAGTCATTTTATTTGGGCATCTTTACGTGTGTGCAGAAAGACTCTGCAAGAAGGGCATACAGAGCTTAAGAATATAGAGGTGTTTATTGCCTCGCCTGCACAAGAGAGATGGCATTTACTGGGTAAAGCATCTGGATTTCCCCTGCCCCCTATAAGGCCCATAAAGAGCCTTTGCTGTCCAGGCAGGGACAGGAGGGGAAGAGAYGCTCTCTGCTGTTCCCTGCAACAAATTCCCACTGCTAGTGAATTGCTATTTTCTATCAATTCTCTTACATTTTACAAGTTTTCATGTTGGTCTTTTTCTTCTCAAACTGAGCTAGCAGTGATTTTTTTATCTGGACAATCCTGTTTCTCTGTTGTAATGTTACCTTCCTTATCTGGTGTGGTTGTAGCACASAGACTTTCTCACAGCTCTTTCTCATGTCCTAGCAGTCTCCTCAGAAGTCCGTGCCAAGGTTGCACAGCTTGGCAGTTCCGGAGCTGAGCCTGGCTCCTGGCCTGTGGCCTTGGCTCTCAGGCAGCTTACGTCCTAGGAGGGAGGTGGGAGGAAGTTACAGAGGGGATGAGAGACAGAGAATGCCAGAGAGAAGTAGAGTCACAAGATCAGAATCATCACGGAATCTCCTCTTGGGAACTAAGGATCTGTAATGGAATCACAGGACAAAATTATTATGCCACATAGGGCTTCTTATATTGTTTATATTTTGTAGGCCTTAAAAGACCATGGACATGACTATCTTGTTGGCAACAAATTAAGCTGGGCTGACATCCATCTGCTGGAAGCCATTTTAATGGCAGAAGAATGTCAGGCTGATATACTTTCTGCATTCCCTCTGCTGCAGGTAATCATCTGATCCCAACAGGGAACAGAATGTGGCAATGTCATTGAGCAGTTTTGGCAGCCTGTTGATGTTCAAGCCCTTTGCACTGCTGTAGGGTGGCAGTGGCCGCCCTCTCATCTATTCCTGTTGACTGTACCAGCCTGAGCGCTGCCACCGGGTGCTGCATGCAGTGCTGTGGGGGCTTCCTTGGCCATCCTTCCTCCAGCTCTACTCGTTCCCTGCTGGCAGGAATTCACTTACYAGCGCTGTCCTTAACTGCTACTTGCAGACCTTCAAACGGGGCAATAGCAGGAGGGGAAGTCTGTGGCCTGTTCTCTCYGCAGATCCTTTCCTTCTGGCTTTGTTAACAAAATCCCATTCTGAAGAATTCCTGTGTAAGAGCTGCCAGTTTCTTCTCCTGCTTCTGTGGTGCTTTACACTGAGGTATTTGTGTCCATACCTCTCTTTAGCCTCAATGTATTCTGCCTATCTGGATTGAGGCTGTGTTTTCTTTCTACCACCTTCATCAGATGAATCTTCTGCTTTTTAAAATTAAAATTCTCCCATCCCTATCTGAGAAGCCCAGGTAATTTTATAGCACCAGTATTGCACATCTAGATGTTCCAAAGAGACTGACGTGTTACTCATGGTGAGGATGCAGACTGCCGAGCTGCACATAAGTAGCCACAAACTTGCTTTATTTGCTAAAGCAAACCTGAGAAGGGAAAATCCAAGACAGCTGACTTTTAAGCTATAAAGAATGGCATAGAATTTCCTTATGCTCATTAGTTTTATTGCTTCTTCTTACAGGCTTTTAAAGGAAGGATAAGCAACATTCCAACAATTAAAAAGTTCTTGCAGCCTGGCAGCCAGAGGAAACCACCAATGGATGAGAAGTCTGTTGCACGTGTGAGGGCAATATTCAATTTCTAATGGGGGTGGTTGCTGAAGACCATGCAAGTGCAGTGTAGTGGCTGACCTATGTCTCCTAGGTGTGAACTGCACACATATACTCTGGGGCTTGCATCATATAGCTGGTCACGTGAAAATCTCTTAATCAAAAAGTATATTTTGCTTCAAAGGCTGATGACTGTAGCTGAGCTGTAGCTATTGATTTCAGAAAATAGTATTTAATCAAGCAGATGTATGAAATAAAACATGCTGGTAAACTTGTGCTTGTTTATTTACTGTGTTTGTGTGGCGGGGTAAAACAAACATTTCCACGCGGGGAGTCGTGGGAAAGCTCTCTTCCAGCCTCCTGCCACTGCAGCATGAGAGACCATAGCTCCAGAGAAAGGGAAAGTCATTGAAATTCAGAACTAGCAACGCTCCTGGCCCACACTTAGTCTCCCTGCCTCTAAATTCACAATTGTTGCTTGGCTCTCTCTTCCTCCATCTTCATTCTGTGTTTCACTGCTCTGAAAAAAAGCAACTACTTTTTTTTTTTTTTTCTCCTTCCCCCCCTTTTTTTTTCTTTCCTTCCCCCCCCACCCCCCAAGACTCATGATTCTTGTAAGGTTATGGGCAGAAGAACCCATGTGTTTTAATCACCGAATAAACTTTTTGGGCTAATCTCTTGGCAGGGGTTTYGTTCACTGTGACATCAAAGAATATCTATTTAATGAGCCTGATCTGTTTTTCATTCACTGAAACAGCCTCCTCCTTCACTTTTCCTTTCTCTGCTTAGCTAGAYGGATATAGAGAGGAAAATGCTCCTTGATTTAGTAAGTAAGGGGAAAAAAAAAAGCATTCTTTGGTAGAGCTAAGTTGCCGCTGTTTCCTTCATACCCTGATGCGCTCATTTTGAAGTACGGACACAGAGACCAGGGTAGATGTACTCATGAGATTGCCTCTCAAATCAGGTCCTGTATTTAAAAATAAACCACCTATTGCKCCTAGTCTCCAATAGGGCAATCATCTAAATTCAGCCTCTTCTGGACTTGGCTGCATAATCCTGCACACAACAATGTAACTTCAACTGAGCTTTCAGCCCCAAAGCCTTATGCAAACTGTAATCACAACACAATGAAACCACAAATAGTTCATGGGCAAATAGTCCCCTTTGTGTAGGGGGAGAATTTCAGCAGAAGCACCTGTTTCAGCTCCTAGCTGCACCTCTCTTAGAGAAGGTTGAGCCGGAGAGTTTAGTTATTTGTGCAGGACAATGAACCCTCCTCAGGTGTTTTCATCAGCAGTGAGAATTTGTGGCATGRTGCATGTTTGAACAGTAATGAGCATGGAGCAGGTGCCCAGTCTCTACAAAAAAAAATGCTAAGAGAAGCTTCAAACATTTTACTTTTTATTTGAACACTGATTACAGTTTTTACATTTGGACCCATGGAAAAAGGTAGCTGGGTTTGAAAGGAAGGTCTGTTTTCCAGGGCAACAGAGTACAGGCACGTGCCTTTACTGAGAAGTATGTGATGTTATTAATAGAATCAATTACTTAATCTTACAAGCTACAAAATTAATGTTCAACACAACACTCCACATAATGATATATGTACATATGTTTTTCTTTTTAAAAAATACAGTGCACTGCTAACTCAATTTCGAGGTGCTCTGCACCTCTGAAAACAATCTGGCTTATARGATCCCTTGAGTTAACAGATGGCTTGTAGAGAAGTAGATCAAACTACATCATCAACAAAACACCAGTTTTTGTCTTTTTTTTTTTTTTAAAGCTGACAAAATATCTGCAGATGCCAAAACTGAATTTCACATACAGATATTTGACAGAAAAGATAAATGCAAAATTAGACTTGTGTTCAAACTTATCTTTTAAGTGTGGGAAGCCTGGCTGTTTGCCAGGGGGGCATGACAGTCATACTCCAGTTCTTAAGCTACTGACTTCCTACAGCAGCATAAAAACAAGCCTCAAAATCATCAAAAGACTGTGGGGGAAAAAAAAAAAAGGACAAAAAACATTATTATGGTTGTGCACAAACAGCAACAGTGAACATCATCTCTAAGTAACAGCACATTCATAAATATCATATCTGACTCTAGAGATTGTAGTAAACAATCCTTTAAAACATGTCTAACTCTACAGCTTCAGTGTTCACTGAAACACATTAGTCTGTCTAAGCTTTGAGAGATCTAAAAYGGAAAAACATTTTCCAATTTAAGTCCCAATTCTTAACTTTTGCATCTAGACCCCTTTTATACATTCTTTCCCTCCCTTTATTTACTGAGAATAAAATAATGAGTCAATAGTTATAATCAATCTGGGGACATCCAAATAGAAGTCATCATTCCTTCAGAAAGAGGAGATTCTGACTTACAATTRAGAAATGCTTTGAGCTACAAACTCACGGGAGGAAAAATGGACTTCTACATTTTAGTAACAATATATTACGTGCATAAAATTGTATTTTTCAGACAGCCAAAATAAACATCAAATATAAAGCAGTCAGACGGGTTACTAACATCATAATTTGCAACCATACTGACAAAGTTCTTAGGTCAAAATCTTCCTGATTTCCAAAGATTAGCACCTTAAGCTTCCAGCACTTTTGAGTGCAGCACTCCTAAATCAAAAGGTTTGTTTTTTTTTGATGTTGTTGGTCATGGTGGTGTTTTTGTTTCTGGATGGCCATTTTGTAGGAAATTAGTCAACTAACTTCACAGATACATGCTTGAAATCACTGAGCCTTACCTCAGGTTCTTCCAAAGGTCTAATCAATACGCATCAATAACTGAATTACTAACACCTCCTCTCTTTGCTGAGAAAGTCAGTCCATATTAGATGCATCTTTCCAAACTTGCTTCATTTAAACCATACAGCTGCTGAACGATAACAACTTCCACTGATACTGACTTGAATTAGAYGTGGAGTAGCAGCTATCTGAAAATTCAGTGAAATCTTTGCATTAAGATCCTCTATATGTTTACCTCAGGCATGCTACTAGTCCGGCTGGCATTAATTTCTTGGACCTCTTGAACCTCATTCCCATTATAATGGTCAAAAGAAAAGCTGAAACTGTAAAAGACAATTCAATATATTTATGTTCCCCCCCCYTTCCCTGTGGATTACTCAGGAACATGAATACTTATCAAAGCTCTGCAAAATAAATGCTACGTTTGCTATGAAATGCCATTTAATAAAATATTAAATAAGAGAAACAGGTCTATGAAACATTCTCGCCTTTCCAAAATACGCTATTTTGGTTTCTTTCAGTTGCAAGTAACATTTCCAGCTGCAGCAGAATAGGTAAATCCTATTCCACAGACAGCAAGTAACTTTGTCAGACTGTGAATTATGTTCCGCTGTACCTACATTCGCCGGGGCTTCCTCCTATGCAGGAGGCAGGACACTCATCCTAATCCTAACATGTAAACTGAGCTATGGGAACATGGCTCATAAATCCTATCACCTAGATCACTGCAGCTCCTTTTCATATTTTAAGGAACTAAAGCATCCAACTTTTATCTAACCTTTTATTTTTAAATGTTAGCCCCTCCTTACCTTCTCAATATAGGGTGGTTAAAGCACCTTGCTAACTCTTCTCAAACCTCACTGCCCATTTTTGTGGGCAATGCCATGCTCACCCTTGTCAAGAATTAGTTTTATACTCACTCTGGCACCATAAGAGAACCACTGACAGCTAAAAGCCATCTATGAGAAGGGCAGCTAAGCATGTGCACACACTGAAGATACCCTGCAGAAATCTATTATGCTCCATTATCCACTGCTCTTGTTTTCTGCTCCCATAACCTGATCCCTTCAGGAATGTCTGAAAAGTGGATTTCCACTATATGTGTTTGCCTACAACCCTGAGCATACACGTGCAGTTAATTAAAAGCTAAAAAAAGCTTATCTGCTCTGTAACATTTTCCCTCCTCCCTCTTTACTGATATCAGGCTTTTAATATACRTCAGTGATTTTTGTAATGCTCAACTATGAGATATTGATCTCGTTTTCAGGAGTGCTTGATATTCATTGYTTCACCTGCAATGGGTCAAAGTAACTCAATAAATCAAGTTTCAGATGCATGAGGTTGCAAGATCAATATTGCTGTATGTCGAAGTCTGAATTTTTACAGCTAACCAATCACAGAAAATTATTCAAGAAAATGCACAGYTAGCTTCAGGGGAAGTGTGAAGATGCAGGAAAAAATAAGAATTTATGCATTAGATTGTCCACTAAAACATTATCTGCATTACTGTAGGATGTTCTCGAGTATATGATAGATACTGTAGATGACTATGGTAATTTTAAATTGCAATTTATCCTACTCATTCACATGTTCAGTGGAGGCACTTTCTTCCATACATTTAATTGCCTTTTGCCATTTTTATTCTACTTGCATTTTGCACTTACGGACTGCTAAGCCTAAGTGAAATCATTCTAGTTTTCTAATGGAAACACTGCATTAGAGAAAGTCCTTGCAGTTATGCCAGTAGGAGACATTGGAGCCACCAGAGAAATTGGAGGTATGAAACTGCAGATGTTTCAGAACGCCCAGTTCTCCCTTCTGAAGTCATTAAGCTGTGTCCAGGACAAAACCAGGCAGAGTGGCTGGCACTGTCCCCACTGGTAGAGCACTCTGTATAAATACTCCTTAAATCTTACCRGGCAACACTTACCCTCCTGAGCTCAGACCACCTGCTTTAAGTTTCTTTGAGCACAGCTGTATCTTTGAAAAGGCCACCCCATTTGTAGCCAAGCTAAAACAAATGCTTATGTTTCAAGCAACTAGGTCACTATTCTGTTAACATTCAAAATTAAGGCTAGTTCTAGTATGTGGAAATAAAAGAATGGACAGTGTTAAAAACATAAGGCAGGTGCAGTGTACTCCAACCATCCCACATACACYGATATAGTTTCAGTTAAGTTAATAAACATTGTTTCTCTGGCTGGAGGGAAAGTCCTCATACACCTACATCTGTACAGAATGGACAACACACTGCCAACATGTTAGCATATCTGCTCCACAAGCAGATTAATGGCAGTTTTATATTAGTCCTTTGCAAATCATGGAACTGGGAAACTTGCAACTTTTACTTATTTTTAAATTATGCTTTACTTATTTTTAAAAGCTCTCCTCCAGAAACTGTGTATGCAAATTAATCATTTAACCCATAAAAGTACAACAGTGTATGGTGATTCAAAGCATGTCACTCTGAAAGACTTCAAATTCCTGTATACTTACGGCAGTGTCTTTATTGCAAAAGAGCTGGATTTTCTTCAGCAGTGAGATAATGAACCTCAGCAAAGGCACACATGCTGACCTGGACTACACAATTTTAGGCTACCCAGTGGCAGGTCAGTGCCATAAGCACCTTTAGTAAAAGCACTCAGCTGGTACAAATGCACTCTGACAACTCAGAGCAATCAACATTTTTCTGAGAATGAAGAAGATTTTTACAACTGCGGCTGGTATAACATGACAATATACAATAGCTCAGATCATATACTTCCTGACAGCAAAGAAAAAAGCTAAGGCAAAATATTTGCTTCATTGGGAGGTGAGGATACTTCGCATCACACGAGACTGGATTTCATAAGACCTTKACCTGACAAGTTACATTCTAGTCTGTAGACCTTTCTGGTAGTTTTCCTAATCTCTCCACTGGATTTCGTAATATACGTGGTATTATAAAAGCAGCTAACAAAAAGAGGCACTGCCAGGTGGTAGCACACACCTGCTGGGCTTGTGTGAATGACCTGCCTTATCATGCCAACAAGGCTGCATTTAAGCTCTCAAATTTCGCACGCTAAGCTGAAATGAGGTTATCACAAGTGTCTTACTCTATTTGAAAAATAACATTTGAACGGAAGCATAACCRTTATGCTCAAATTTAACACGAAACAGACTTTGACATGCATTTCAGGCAACTGCCTTTTCCTTTTGATGTAGCAAAAACTTACACAATGATATCTTCACGTTTCTTGGATCACGCGTTACACAGTAAGCACCRTAAGCAGTCACAGAACCAAAGGTGAGACCAGCAGCTAAAGAGATTTTACTACCTGGAAAAGAAGAAAAAAAAAAAAATCACAAATAATTTATCAGTATGGCATCTTTTAGAYAGAGCTATCTCTGTACAGTTATTATCTTAGTATTTTGAAAACAGAGCTGATTTTGCCATGAGGCAGCCAACCTGACAAACGTGAACAGGAAGGTAATGKTTCTTTTATTACGCTTGCCCACTCTCCAGCATTATATTACCAACAAAGTCCATTCAAGAAAAGGGAGATAATGGAGATAATGGAAATCAGTATCAAGACTTGCCACCTGGGAAAACACCTTCCAAGCAAAAACTGAACTAGGCTATTTGCTCTACCACATACACTACTATTACAGAGATTGTGAAAATGCTTGACTACCACTGCTGATTTTTACCGTATCTCAAAGCATTTGGGAGTCTCTAAAGACCTGGAAGAAAACTCATAATGTGTCAATGTGGATAAAAAGTAATTGGGACAACACAGGCAGCCATAAGGCTTGTAGTCCGACATCAATCCTGGAAAAATAAGTGATATCACTGATGCCACATTTAATTAACCAATAAAGAAGTTCAAAAGATTTTAAATTTAGATTACATTTATGATAAAAAAAATAAAAAGTTTTTATAAACTAGAATTTGACATCTTTCCATGCTATTACAGAATTGTTTCATAAAGTCCACAGCTTTAACAATAAACTTAAGTTTCTGAATACTGCTACCATAAGGTAAACCTATRGAATCACAGTGTTACCTGAAGCAGATGTTATCTGGATTAAAAGAGATTCCCTAATTACTATAAATGAAGAATCCAGACTCTTACGTGCCATTTACCTCCCAGTCCTGTATAGCTGACTATTTTTTAATCAAGAACACAAAAGAAAACATACATCATCACTATTAAAAGCCAAATTTCGCACAATGACAGGCAGATTTACAGTTAAGGAGAGTGACTAACTTGATAGTGTAATTAGTTACAAACAAATAAATATGAAGTSTTTTAAGAAAATATGTTAAGAAGGCAGAACACCCTACATAGGGAAACAGGGAGTGTGAATCATGGGAATCACAACGGATAATGAAGCGGGTGCCAGTTCCAGGGCCAGGTGAAGGGTGGGAATGCGGGGGGCACTGACTGCCAGTGCCTGGASCTGGAGCTGCCCGTGCTCGATACGAGGGCGACCTCTGCTGGGATCCGCGCTCTCTCCTGGCATTCCCGGCCCATGGAGGCATCACTAAGGTGGAACTTTRTACATATGTCGCATAAACACACAATAAGGTAACAGTCCCCTTTGGCACTGAGACCAAACGCAATCACTTCAATTAACAGAAGAAAAAAGTGACTGAGTGACTGTGTCTGCTGAAGTTTGCCCAAGTAATTTCACATGACTCAGCTCCTTTGTACTGGCGCAGCCAGACTTAAGAAACGTCATGTTTGCCTCAACAAAAGTTTCATCTCTTATGCCTCTGGCCTTTTTAGAAGTCCTGCTGGAGAGGAAATTCAAATGCTTCATTTCCACAGCCTGGCACCTCAGCATCTACCTTTCCGAGTGTATCCCATAACACCTCCAACAGCCAGCAAGGCAGCGTACGCAAAACCAATCCAGTCAACAGCCATGGTCCCGATCCTGGAGAAGAAAACACACTGCAACTAGAGACAAACAAGTCATTTCTAGGAAAAAAAAAAAAAATGCAAACACAACCCCCAAAATATTTATTCCATTTTATGGAGTGTTCTGAACAACAGACTGTCCTCACTTGTGTTTAATTACTGCGTCAAAACGTTCTAGTGGTTAAAATGACTTCTCTCCATGAAGAGAGAAGCCCTTTCCCTAGCCCTTCCCCGAGCTGTTCCTTACGCCGTGCACGGACAGGCCTGTCCCTGATGGCGACACACATGTGAGCAGCGGGCATGCCAGGACGTGGGGCTTCCTGCAGGCACACGAGGGGAGCTCCCACTAAACCTGTGGGCACCTCGTCCCACCTGCACCCGGGCTCCTGGTTCTACCTTTGGCTTCTGACCGGGTGCTGAGGTTGTGCCCTCCGAGGCCGCGGGAAGGAGGACACGCTCATGGCACCTGCCAGCCCTCTGACACCACAACACGCTCATGGCCCCTGCCAGCCCTCTGATACCGAAACACGGCGCTGGCCGCGCACACCCGGCCCTGTCTCCCYGCGGGCTGCACGGCTGCAGCACCGACCCGCAGCCGGCAGAGCGGCCCCGGGCCCGGCAGGGCCCCCGCTGCCCCGGCGAGGCTCCCTCTGCCGCCC
>NW_020454550.1:1544076-1648040 GCF_003342845.1 Nothoprocta perdicaria
CGCTGACATGGCTCCCGCTCCGTGCCCGCGGGCAGGTGGCAACCCGGGGCATTGTTGTAGTCTTTAAAATCTCAAAGCAGAATTAAAAAACATAAGCAGCCCAGYGCCTCTCCCACCTACACCTGTGCTCAGGTCTGATGGTGGCATTGCATGTGCCAAACACCCCTTTGCCTGCATGTGGCATCTCCTCCCTTGGACCATTCCCCACATTGTTCCCATCCCTTTAACTGCCACTTCCCAGCATCGCAGATGCGTCAGACATGGAGTCCGGCAGGTGTATACACTGGATAGGCTTGGGGCAGAGTGCACGGTAGAAAAGGATCTGGGGTGCTGGTTGACAGCCAGCTGCACATGGAGGTGCTGGTTGACAGCCGGCTGGACATGAGCCATCAGAGTGCCCAGGTGGCCGAGAAGGACAACCACCTCCTGSCTTGTATCAGGAACAGGGGGGCCAGCAGGACTAGGGAAACAGTTGTACCCCTGTACTCGGTGCTGGTGAGGCTGCACCTCTAATACTGTGTTTAGGTTTGGGCCCCTTGCTACAAGAAGAACATTGAGGAGCTGCAGGGTGTCCAGAGAAGGGCAGTGAAGCTGGTGAAGGGGCTGGAGTGCAGACATGAGGAGCAGCTGAGGGAGCTGGAGTTATTTAGTGTGGAGAAGAGGAGCCCCAGGGGAGACCTTATCATTCCCTACAACTACCTGAAAGGAGATTGTAGTGAGGTGGGGGTTGACCTTCAGAATAGCTACAGATAGAACATGCAGAAATGGCCTCAAGTTGCACCAGGGGAGGGTCAGGTTAAATATTAGGAAAAATTTCTACATGGAAAGAGTGGTAAAGCATTGGAACAGGTTGCCCAGGGAAGTGGTGGAGTCACCATCCCTGGCAGTGTTCAAGAAATGTGTAGGTAAGGCACTTAGAGACATGGTTTAGCAGACATGATGTTGAAGTTGGCTTATGTTTGGAATCAGAATCACAGAATCATTGGATGGATGAAACATCTAGAGATATCTAGCCCAACCCCTGTGGTTCAGAAGGGACACCTAGGGCATACGGTGGCATTCAGGTGGGTTTTGAAGACCTCCAGAGAAGGAGACTCCGCAACCTCTCTGGGCAGCCCGTTCCAGGGCTCTGGCACCCTCACAGTCAAGAAGCTCTTCCTCACATGGAGATGGAACTTCCTGTGTTTCAAKTTGTGTGATCTTGAATGATCAGTGACACTCGATCTTGAAGGTCTTTTCCAACAATAATGAATTTGCGATTCCATACRCAGGTAGAATGATTCTGTTATTTATTTATGGAGGAAACTCAGCAGACCCAGTGCCAAGATTTGGATGTGAGGTGCTGCGTATGCAGCTAATTTACAAAGATGTGTAGCTTGGTCATCCTAACCTCTTTCCTCCCTTATATGCTCGCCCCACACTTCAGAGCTATTTCTGCTTGGACATTTCCAGCCTGCTTGTAATTCCTGCAGCTCCTTCTCCCACCAGTGCATGAGCCACAATTCAGGCATCTGTGGTGCTGGCTGTTTGTGTGGGCAGGAACGTGGCCYGGCGAATGCCGTGCGCTAGCACACGGATACCTGCCACCATGGGGCCAGCATCCGGCATTTCCTTTAGATTTCTGTGCTCAGAGGTGTGGGAGTCTTCCTTCCACTCTAAGGAATTTGCTGGAAAGGAATGAGGCTCCTCATTAGGCTTAACAAATTTAGTTTCCACTCCTAAAGCCATGTTTGTTTTCTTCTGCTAGTGTTAAATTGCCGCACGTGAGCTGCCCAAGGCTGCGAGTGCTCGGTGGGAAACGGTGCCTCTCAGAAGGAAGACCAAAGGTGCAGCGACTCTGGAAAAACAAGCACAGGACACTTGAGGGCAGGGCAGCCTCGAGATGCAAGGCAAAAGCTACAGTCCAGAAATCTGGGATTTCTTTGGGAAACGTTTTGAGACTTGCGGCTCTTGAAAAGTGCATTAAAATAAACAGTAGATTAAACTAAACTAAACCATGTAATTCCATTTGAGGTGGCTCCAAAGGGGAACAAATGCAGCCTCTTCTGGCACCTAAAGGGTAATGACCACTTGTGGTTACTGATTTGATCATACTCCTTGTGAAAGTAGACTGGCTAGCCCTGAAGTCTGGGCTAAATTTGAATTTGCCTAATTATATGCTGCTTGTTATGTTGTCCAATTTTAGTTATGAAAGTATTTGGTGTTGTTTTCYTTAAGTCATTACGTAAGCTACTGTCTGATGTGAAATCATGGCTGTATTTTGCAGTACAGGTAGTTGTTTTTATTGGGTGGAGAATTCATTAAGTTTACTTGTTTGGAGCATGGTAAGTCAAACCTCAGAGTCCTCACGGTAACATAAAACAGASTTAGTAGTACTGCAAAGCTAATGTTAATATTGGTTAAGCTAAGCTTTCTATTTTAGCTTTCAGTTGTTCAAAACTGTCAGGTTGAGCTGAAATTTCTCCCATTAGTTGTCTGCTTCCAGATGGTCTATTTTAGCTTGTTGTGACTGTTGTCCTTTATCTTATAATTTTTTTCTTTTTTTTTTCTTTTTTTTTTTTTTTTTTTTTGGAAAGGTCCACTTAAAACAGTCGAGCCAACTACAAAGATGAATGTAGGGAAAAACACAGGGTTTTGTCTGTCACAAACATTTTTAGTCCTTTCACTGAATGGCTTCTAACATCTCTGTGCTTCGGAAAAACAGCTTTCAAATTTGCCAAGTGAATTGCTTTGGATTTAGGAATGTGTTCTTGCCATCTTTATGAAAATATGACCAAAACATAAAAAGGGTTAAAAACGCTGAGTGAAAACTTATTGTGACTGCCCCATGCCAAGGAATTTCACCCATCTTGCATGTCAACATTTTGTAGGCCCTTGTGAACCCCATATACCCTTCCCAGGGACAGGTTGAGCTTCTGCAGTCACATCTGAACCCCATGTACCCTCCCCAGAGACAGGCTGAACTTCTGCCTCACGTTGCAGATGTTTTTATAAAATAAGAGCCTTTAAGGGGCTTGTGCTGAAGTGGGAGACAGCCATCTCCCTTCTGTTAAACATCTTTGCTCAGGCTACCCGATGTTAGAGTGAGTGTTGACAGAATCACATGTAGATCTATCTCCTGTTCAAGCTGTTAATAGTATTTGCAGGTCTTTTTGTGTTAACACTAGTAACTATTCATATTTGTAAGCTGCAGAGGGCTTTAGTGCTAACTGCCACCCAAAACGACAATGTGTTACCAAAAGTGATTTGTAGAAAAGGAGGGCTGCCTCCAAAACCAGAGGCAGGAGAAAAACTCCTGAGTAGAAGAAGGAACAGCTAAAAACACTTGGAGGCAGCTGCAATTCTAGAAGATTTTTATCAAAAAAAAAAAAAAAAAAAAAAGAAAAAAGATGTTCTCTTCATTGAGTGAGACAACTGAGTGGGAAGATGAGTAAAATATGGTTTTAAAAATTCAGGTTCAGAGACTTCACATTTGGTTAATCTACATTTAAACACCCAAGCTGTCAATTATCACATTCAGATACAGAGAGGTGAATGTCAGAATGAATTTTTCTAAGCTATCATTTATAAAAGAAACCAGTAGTGTTAAAGTAATTAAAAGGAGGCTTAAAAGGCTGATAATAGTCATCCTGAGCCTCACTGGGCTGTATTAATGAGGCATTTCCCTTCATTCCTGAGGTGTCACTTCCTGGAAAGTTTAATAGGAAAGTCTAGAAGCATTATTAGCCTTGAGAAGAGAACATGGAGAGGGTTGAAGATTGAGCAAAGATTGATGTACATTATCAACATGTACAAATACCTGAGGGGAGGATGTAAAGAGGATTGGGCCAAACTCTTCTTTATGTTAGCCAGTGACAGGACAAGGGGTAATGAGTATGAATTGAAGCATAGGAAGTTCCATCTCCATGTGAGGAAGAACTTCTTTCCTGTGAGGGTGACAGAGCCCTGGAACAGGCTGCCCAAGGAGGTTGTGGAGTCTTCTCTGGAGGTCTTCCAAACCTGCCTGGATTCCACCCTGTGCCCCATGCTCTAGGTGTCCCTGYTTGAGCAGGAGGGTTGGACTAGATGATCTCTAGAGGTCCCTTCTAACCTCAACCGTTCTGTGATGCTGTGATCTCTGGCAATAAAATCAAATAGTAAAAGAAAGAAAACAAAGAGTTGTGCTTATAAATAACCATGGAAAAATTTTGCAGAATATATATGTTGTAAGCAGCCACATAAACTAAAGCATTGGTTGGACTAGATGATCTCTAGAGGTCTCTTCCAACCTCAACTGTTCTGTAATTCTGTAATTCTGTAATTCTGTAATTCTGTGATTTCCTGTGAGCTAAACCTGTATGAAGATGTACTAAAGCCTGTAGAATGGAGCAAATAAAGGAAAAAGAGATGGTTTCTTAGGCACTGATTTCACAGGAGCTGGTGCTCTAATTTATCCGCTCACTGCTATCACTTCATTTCTAGGTCTGCTTTCTAGGCCCTTATTTTGTGCAGCAACTGATGTGCGTTGACTTTCCATGGTTTTCTTGATTCTTGACCAAGATCTTGATCTGGATGGATCTTTGGTCTGGTCCACTATGGACAGTCTTAGGGTCTTAGGAATTGGATGGAAGATGGACTCCCCTTTCCAAATCACAAACATCCTTCAGGTCATTCCGAGAAGGAAGAAAAATGAAATATTACCTCCTCCCAGAAGGAGTAAGTCTGCCAGATTCTGGCTTTTACAGGGTGCATAGAGTGGCTCAAGCTGTGGTTTTGCAGTAATTTCAGTCATTTTAATTGCTGGATACCCCATTCTTAGTCCCTTTTTGGAACCAGATCTGGCATTCAGGGAACTCTGTGCCAAGCCATGAAGATAAATCATTAGAAAACTGAAAAAGGACTCAGTTTCCTGTTGACATTTCTGTTCTGTAACTGCATTCTAAGACATCTGATGATTCCTGAGATCCTTGCTCATGTAGCAGAGGGCTGACCAACAGTCCTGCTCAACYCACATGCCATATTCTCAAGGGGGGGATACAAAGGAGTGAGGGTACCACAATATGAGCTTCAGTTTGGAAAGGATGCATATGATCAAAGTTTGCACAATCGTGAAGTGAAGTTATTCTGCAAATCCTGCAGTACTAGATCTGGGTGAGGAGGGGCACTTATTGAAACCAATGGAAGATTGATTTAAAACAAAAAGCAGTTTTTAGTGTAGCAGATAGTGAACTTGTGAAATTTCCTGTCATCAAAGGTTTTGGAAGCAGCTGGTGCCAGCAGACCAAAATGGGACTAAACAATTAAAYAGACTACAGGTTGGTAAACATATACAAGAAGTCCTGAGTTGGAATGTACTGACATCCATAAGACAACGATTGTGGAAGCTGGGAGCAAATAAGGGAAATGCATAGAGTAGCCCATTGTCCCTAAAAAACATTWCCCGTTTTTGGAGAAAGGACTCTGGGATAGATGGTTGTTGCTCTGAACCATCTCATGTTCTTATCTGGTATCGTAAGACACAGGTTTGTGTCCAGATGCATGTGAGRAAAAATATGTTGGTTGGGATAATTCTTATTAGTTATTTGAAGGCTGTGTCTCAAGGATCTCTTCCCTCAGTGAAACCTCATGTTTAGATCACTTCCACTAAGCTTAGAAATGTGCCATTTTAGGAGAATCCAAGTAACACTTGACAGCACTTAGAAAGGGACACTTAGACAAAACTACAGCTGTCCTGATGCCGTTCTTTTCCCCTGTGATCTTTCTACTTGTCTGCACAGAATTCAGTGGGGAATCATGTCCCAGAAATAAATTCTTAACCAATGGTAGAATTTTCCCCAGGGATGTCAGTGTGTTTTGGATATATCATTTGGGGGTCCTCTGCTGGAAAACATCTAGTGCGATTGAGGGAGAGAGAGCCAGATGAGACATGGCGTGAATCCCAGCCCTTATTTTTGTGAATATTCCTTCTGCCTTTAGATAATCACATTACATCAGGAGTATTGCTTATACAAGTACTGCTGAGGAAAGGAGTGCTGAACAGGCTTGAGCCCTCAAAGCAGGGTTCTTGTTCCAGCACTTCCCAGTGAGACTCTGGCACTGTTTTCAGATCGCATAAGAGCTGGGACATCGAGTAAGGGGACCACCCACGCTACTCCATGGCCTCCAGGAATGAGTCCCAACCCATCTTTTAGACCCTTCAGCAGTAACTTTTGGAACAGCTCAGTTGTTATTTTCCTTCCCTTTCCAAAGCTCATCCCACACTTAAGTCCACTGGGGCATAGTAGACAGTACTGTATTTCAAGCTCGCTTGATTATGGAGCCAGGCTCTCTGCTGAGGGATATTTTTGAYGCCCTTCCAGTGCAGATGAGCCAGAACCCTCAGCAGAACCATGCGGTGAAGGGACGCCCATGGACACGAGGCTGGTSTTTGTCGCCCCTCTGGCGAGCAGCAGCCAAGCCAGGCCTGAGGGAGGCGGTGCAGCAAGAGCTCCCCTCAGGGGGGACCTAGTGCCAGCAGCAACCAAGGTTGGAAGAAGAACAAAGGGGGGCACCTGCGTTCGCTGGGACTGGCCATACCGAGCGAGTACTGGTGAGGGCACAGAGGGAGGACTGTGAACTTCAAATAAAAGAAGCTGCCTACTTGTCTGGTTTTACCTGTGACTGATCAGTGTTGGAAAAAAAATGAAGTCTTTTTAATTTGTACACATAAAAGGAGAGGCCAGGTAAAAGGCAGTTACATAAATCAGCTCCAAAGTATGAAATTGTGAGAAAAACACTGCCAACAGTAATGCAACTTAAMCTCCCGGATTTCAAGTCTGACATCTATAAAGGAAGAAATACTCCATGGAAAAATACCATGTTCCTGCCATCTTTTTGACCACAGAGTTATACTCATTATGATAAAGCTATAGTTATAGCACTGTGAATACAATGCTGCAGATAACAGCCTGCCAGTATTTTTCCACTATAAACCCTCAAGTGAGGTTTATAATTTTATGAAATGCAATTATCCTTGGCTGGGATACACAGCAGCAATCTCAGCCCAGAAATAGACTTTTTTTTTTGCTTCATTTACAAAGTTACTCAAATTTCATTGTTTAATAAGTGTTAGAGTCTCCCTGTTTAGCCAATTTCCCTGATTGCCTGCTTAGGCTCCGAGCAAACCACAAGGATGTGCAGAGATTTTTCTRTCATGGCTGATGTATCGATGCTGGGCTATATTCAGGGTTGTGGGGCTATCCCGGTGTCCACACTTACTGAGCTGCCTAACTGTATCTATGCAGACTGGGAAAGTCACGACAACAGGCACAGAGCAAATTAGCACTGGCCAGTGTCTCCAGGCATGCACAGCAAAACGTGCTTTCGGGAATACTAGGGAGTTTTATTACAGTTATAGAAGGAAGGAGCATTGGCCAAGCCAATTAAATGGGTACAACTAAGAAGATTTATGTCTTGCAGGAAAAAGGGAGTACTGATTTGATGTTACAAAAAAATGCAGTTTAAAAAATTCTGCAACATATAAAACACTTGTATTGTTATGATTTTTGTTTCTTTAGCAGGGCTTAACTAAGGTGGCTCTTTGCTGCTGCCAGCTCATCAAAACTGAGTTCTAAATCTGGCCCAGTTCTTTTCATAGACTTCTGAAAGAGAGACTATAGTGGAAATGAGTGCCGATCTCACCACTGTACTAAAATCAAACATGTAAACTTGGTATTTCTGACACAAACTTAGGATTTATCTATGCTTCCAAATTGTTTAAGTAAGTTTTTCTTTAACATAAACTGGAAAAAACAACGTGTTGGAAGTGAAGGTTGAAGTGCCACTCCAGGAACACATCCTGATGTCTTGAAGAATTACAAATGATGACCGTGTAACATTTGTGTACAAACTCAGAAGAAATCAGATTGAAATAAGCATATGTGTAATGTCTGCTTTTAGAATAGTTATTCTGAGACAAACACTGCATGCACATAAGTGGTCTCACCTGTAGCTAGAGCTTCAGGAGGTGAAGTTCACTAAACATGAATTCATTCATTACCTCATTCACTATCAACACTATAGAAGAAAACAAAACCTTTGTGCTGCTGAGATTTCTGGTTGCTTCAGCAAYATGTCAGATGTAGCAGGAGAAAAATGCCCAGTTCGGATAGCGTGAGGTAAATCAGATTCAAAGCAGTTTATTACTTTATTGATAGCATGTACTTGACCATCAGTTAGTGAACTATGCACTCAAGATTAGTAATGCAACAGGCAAACCGTAATACTACATTTGAAATGTTAATAAACATCTATAATCTATAAGTTTCCAAAAACCTTTTCATAACTAATTCCAGGACAGTTTTAGTGCACACACACAGTGTTGTATATCCCCTGCCCATGGGCTCTATGGGTTAGCAAAACCTAATTTCCTAAGATTTTAGGTTTCCCTGCACACACCTACCTCCTGTGGGAGATGTGTGTCCTCAGCTTTATGTGAACCCCTGCAGCTCCCCAAAACTCACTTGTTCAGCCACCTGCCCTTAGAAAGCCCCACGAGGGCTTTGCCCATGCCAAGTGGGGTGCCCAGTGCTCCCTGTGTCTCATGGAGCAGGCAGAGATGGTAGTGTTGAACCAGGGTTTAACTGCTCCTGTTTCCACTCACAGAATCACCCAGAATCACAGAGTGGTTGAGGTTGGAAGGGATCTCAAGAGAACATCTAGTCCAACCCCCRGCTCAAGCAGGAACACCCAGAGCATGGGACAGAGTCACAACCAGGTGGCTTTGGAAGATAGGCAGAGAAGGAAAGTGCACCACTTCTTTGGGCAGCCTGTTCCAGGGCTCTGTCATCCCCATAGGAAAGAAGTTCTTCCTCACATATAGATGGAACTTAATGTGTTTCGATTTATACCCATTACCCCTTGTCCTGGTGCCTTCGCCCAGACGAAGCCTCCTCCGAAGACAGAGATGTGAAGCAGCCTTTGCAGACAAGGCCTAGGGCAGGGAGGCCCTTGGGAGCCGTAGTCACCAACTGTAGTCACCTTCTACTCTGCTACCCTGTGACACCCTGTGACAAGATTGATCGACCCAATTCCATCCTTCTCTGCTCTGACAAAGGGGAGAGGAAGTAAAGGGAGCATCATAGGTGGCCAAAACACTCCAAAGATTCCCCTTCCCATTAGAAGTTTCATGCTTCTTTCATTCTTCTTTTCAGTCCGACTCTATGGCAAGTGAAGCTGTGGTCGAGCAGCTGCTGGCAGCTGTGTGGGCCGACATGGTTCATACCAGAAAGAATTGRGGTGTTCTGGATGCACAAGACATGGATGAAGGTAATGGTAAATGGACAAGGCAAACCCATTTCCAAACTGTGTTCAGGATCCAAAATCCAAAAATAAAATGAATGGCTGCTTTGCTACATGCCTGTTGAACACCAGTTATGATGATGCGCAATAAAAGAGATCATAAAATAGACAGAAGCAGCAAATTGGATCATTGGAAAAACTCTGTAGAGAAGCCATCTGGGCCTGATGTTTTACTACATGTTAAAGAATTTATATTTCACATTCCCACAGTTTACATTTTCTGAGGTGAGAGAGATTTGGATGGCTTTATTTTTGGATGATTTACATAAAATTAAGAGCTCTGATTAAAATTGGAACTCGCGTTAGGAAATCACCAGATGCTGTGCAACGTGGCAAAGAGCTAACAAATGCCATGTGTTTCATGATTAATTTACTATAAATGCCAGTTATGGATTTGGTTTGTCAGTGGTTGGCTCAGGTTCTATGGTTATTGGCCATTACTATAACTGACTTTAATCTATATCAGAACCCTCAGCTCTTGTATAAGATAGAGGGGTACATTGATAATATAATGTATTAAGCATGCTGGCCTGTAGAAAGGGCACAGGTAAGTTCTCAGATGTTAAMGGATGAATTGTCTCTTCTCTCATTACAGTATGATTTATGGTGGCAAAAGCAGCGAGGGGATGAAACTGCATTGACTGCTATTGTTTCAGTATGTCTTCAGGCTGCATTTTTGGACTGCAGATAGACATGCACGAAAAACTGGGGGTCTGGCTATAAATACAGCTGCAAAGTATGTCACTGCTCTTGCTTCTGAGTCGATCTCTAATCACTGCTCTTGGCATATCCATACTAGGCCATAGGGAAGAGCCATCTGTCAGAAGTAATTGAAAATGCAGGCACGGACCATCTGTAGGTGTTTAAAGGTGCTTAACATCTTCTGATGCTTTTTACAAATCTAAGGATAATCCAGTGTCATCATTTATACTCTACATTTTTTCAAAGGTGCACAATATTCTTGGTCTTCCATCTTCCACTCTCGTATTCTATCCTTTTATCTCATAAATCACTATTTTCCACTATTGGCTGAAATGACCTCTGTACAACTGTGTAAATTTGGCATTTTTCAAGAGATATGCTATATAAATTGCAAGCCACCATTACTGCTACAGTTAAAATGCAAGTGGAAGATTTCCCTGAAGCCTCTGAGTGTTGATTGCTGGTTAAAATGGAATTCAGGTGCAGTTTCTCTAAATTCCATATTCCCTTGTGCTATCTTATGGTATAAATCATCTGTAAAATCAAATGTCAGCTATATTCCAGAGAAAAGATGTATAGATGTATAAAGATAGTGCTCCCTTAGACTTCACACGGTTGTAGCTGATTTAGGGTGGATGATACTCTATGTGGTTTGTAGAATCAGACCCTTGATTCTATTAAGAAATTAAGACAGATTTTTAATAGTTACTTTACATGTTGAACAGCTTAATTTTGTACACCCATCTCCTCCTAAAGAATCACAGGATATATCAACATGAAGAAAACCATCTCTCAATATAATTACACACGTGCACACACAYGCATACATATACAAACAAACAGGATCATTTGGGCTTCTTCTATAAAAAAAGATAAAAGGTTGTTTGAATATTTTTGCTAATTTGAGGTCTGTACCTGTGATGAACTCACCTGGAGAAAAAAGAAAGGTACATAAAATTTATAATGAAAGTGCAATCTCAGTAGGGTTTGAAGTGCACTGCTTTGAAATACAAAGCCAGAATCTTATTAACCAAGGTACACACATTTTGTAAACAAAGTGTTATTATGATGAGAGAAAGAAGCCAGTGAAATTGCTTGAAGCTGGTTGAAATGCTCTGAGAGCCAAAGGGAAAAAAAAAATTCCCTGGATGGTTGATTGAGATCCAAACAAAGCCCGTTTTCCTGAGCAGGGTCTGTACACAGGCAGACTCCAGGGAGAYGAGACTAATGGCTCATTTGCTGCATTGCCCTGTGCTTTTTATAGGCAGATGCTGCATTAGTGGTAATGAACAGGGAGATGAGTGGGATGCAGTGCAAGGCACAGAGCAGATTTATTCACATAAGTGCTATGTGTTTGTGTCCAAGTGAGTCAATACAGGGAATATGCAAGTGTTTTCCATCTTTTCCACATGGAATCCCCTCTCCTGAGCCGGCTTTTCTGTTAATATGAGAGTACCTGGAGGAGAATAATCAGAAAACAGTGGAGCCCACCCATGGTATGCCCGGTCTGGACACCTTAGAATAATTATTTCAGAATATTTCAGAATATTTCAGAATATTTAAGGTTGGAAGGGACCTCTACAGATCATCTAGTCCAACCTTCCTGCTCAAGCAGGCACACCTAGAGCATGTGGCACAGGGCGGCATCCAGGCGGGTTTTGAAGACCTCCAGAGTAGGAGACTCCACAACCTCCCTGGGCAGCCTGTATTTGGGGCCAACACTGTGGCCACCTGCTTGCTCCCCCTCAGAGCTGGGAGCTGGTGGGAGTGTTGGGAGCAAGGGCTTCTTCACTTGCCTGTTTCACCATCCCCAAGAGCTGCCTCTAAATCGGGAATCTTAGAAGGGCAACAGCTGGTTCCCCGGCTCCACACACTGAGGAGACAGCCCCACGACACGGCCCGTATCTGGGCCTTCAGGAAGTGCAGAAATCATTTAGAGCAGGGTGGGCTGGCAATGAACTGCCATAAAATCCTCTCAGAGCAAAAGATCTGCGCTTTCTTAGGGTGGAGGTATTCTTCAAGAAGACAACACCAGATGCCTGATTTTTAAGACCAGCTGGTTGTACTTTTAAACAGAAAGCGAAAGATTTGTCTAGATTTCAATGATTTTTTTTTTTCTTCACAAATGAGGCTTGCAAATGTCTACTGAAATGGACTGTGTGGATCCAGTGTTAAAATAATTAGGCTGATATAGCCATTGCACTCATCGCTGCARTATCTGAGCAATGTTTGGGTGTAATACTGACTCACAGAAGCTACTGCTAGGTCTGTCACACTCCTACTGCAGTTCACTGGCTCCTGGGGAAGAGTTCACACATTTCATTTTTAGGATTTGTTTGGAGGCTTTATGGAGGGAGGTTGGTTGAGAGCCTTCAATCACAAACCACACAAAATGTCTGGATTTCCAGCACTGACATAATGTTCCTTATCACATTCACACTTCTAATAGCACAGCAATGTTTTTATCTCTAAGCCACCACTGTCTCTTGGGACTGTAAGCAGCTCACCTCTGCTGTCTGTCAAGTGCTCAGGTGATATGAATTTCTTTTTTATGCCTTTACGTGTAGCAGCATTTAGTTCCTTCAGTTTTGTACCTTTTCAGTTTGAAAAAATATCAGCTTTGTTTTTGATTTTAGCATCTTTTTGAGAAAAAGTCCGATGTGTCCCTATTTAAATGTACGTTAAGGTTCTCCTCCGTTCCCTTTTTAAAGCTTACCATTCATGCATTTTATAGGAGGATGTTATTAGCGCAGAACAGTGTGGTTATTATCTATTATACCATGATATATTTACTGAGAAAATTTTAATAAATAAACCACAGACTTGAACCTCTGAACCCTTCTAAACCAGCCGATTCCCATGGGGGGTTCAGGAGTTTTTATGGACGGATACTGTGTTCTCATGAGAATTTTATTAGAGCTCGTAGACTCAAGACTGACTAGCAAGAGAATTTATGAGGCTACATGGGAACTATCACATCTTTCATTCCAACACCCTATGAGTTTATAAAATGAAGCCTTCCTTAAACTGTTATTAAATAGAGGCATTTTAATACAAATTTAATAAAATACCTAATATTATCAGTGATTTCTCAGCAGTCAGCCCAGCTGGTTGATTTTACCATCTTTTCAGTCTTTGTTTTATCCTGAGTTACAGAGTTGGGGAGGGGATGTTTGTTAAAAAGTGAAAAAAAAAAAAAAAAAAGGCAACGGGGATCATAAGTTACTAAATGCATCAAAGAGCCCATGTCAAGATGGCTAATAGGGAAGGACAATAGAGCCCACTAGATATTTGCTTAGCCTCACTGCTGTTTACTCTCTTGAATACTCTCTAAAATTCCTCTTGCTGTTCTGTTTAAATTTAGAACAATGTTTTTAGTTTGAAGTTCTGTAGCTGCTCATTATCCCTCTTGAAATTTAACTTAAAATGTTATTTTGCATCATGTAGTTCATCTGGAAAGCTGCCAGAGCCAAGAATTGAGGTCTGTGGTAGTGAACTACAGAGGAAGTGGTCTAAGCAAGACTCCCTTCTGGGGATATTCCAACATTTCATTACATTGTGTGTACTAATGAGTAGAGCAAAGGACTGAGAGTCAGGAAGGGCAGAGTTTTAATCAAATGACTCATGATATGGCCTTTAGCAAAATACGTGACCTTGTAATTCGGCCATTTTAGCTGTAACAGTGGATAAAAATAGGGACTAAATCTAGTGTCTAGCAAAGATACAAACGTGTCTGTTTAGCTGCATTCATGTTTTTCCCTCAGTTCTGGAAGACACCATGAGAAGAGAGAGGACCTCCTTGCAGC
The DNA here is from genome assembly GCF_003342845.1 of Nothoprocta perdicaria. Classification (NCBI taxonomy): domain Eukaryota; kingdom Metazoa; phylum Chordata; class Aves; order Tinamiformes; family Tinamidae; genus Nothoprocta; species Nothoprocta perdicaria. The sequence continues at coordinate 1,557,903 of NW_020454550.1, forward strand.
TTCTCTAGACAAACTCAAATTAACATCAGTATGTGTTCTTCCTTGAGCAGGAGTTTTCAAAACTGCCAATTAAATGATGGATGTCCATGTTCAAAACTTTGTTCAGCCTGATTCACCCATGAATGATAAAATTTGTGGTCGTAATGGGGGACCCTGCTCAGGGAAAGCAGGCTCAAGGAGGATGAAGACACACATTTTGAGCAGTGGGTGCAGATCCAATGTGTTCCTGATGTGTTTTGTGCAGCCAGGTAGGCCTGGGAGGCTGACCAGAGCTGTGCTCTGCTCTCTTAAGGATGATGCTTAAGTGGTATGTGACGTGCATCAGATCAGCATGTGGTGCTGGAAATGCTGCTTTGGCCAAAGTCATGACCCAGTTGTGTCTGTTTAAGATGGCCCAGACCTTGTTATAAATCAAGGGTAGATCACTGGGACTTGGCCAGTTCAGATCTGCTGCTTCCTGCAGCTCTAGCTAAGTGTGTTACTCCTTCTATGTAGCTTATTGCATGGCCTCCAGACTCCATCTGAGGAGTTTCTGAATCACAGCAGTGTGATTTCATCTGTGCTTGAGACTGTTTGAATTTAAAGTGCAAAAATGTCTAGAAGAAGTGTAAAAATGTCTAGAAGAGTTCTCTATCCTACTTCTAAAACTTTTAGGGTAATAAGAAGGAATAGGAGTGTCTCACTTTGCTAAACTTGGGGTGATCCSTTTTATCTCAGTCCCACATTACATGTCTGCCTGCCTGGCCTTCAGAAATGGGRGGAAGAAAACCCAGAAGGATTTGATTGCTTACACAGTCATCTTTCGCACTCTTGAGGCTCAGTTTGTGACCGTGAAGCACAAAGGGTCAAAGTACCCTTGGTGTTACTCTACTGACTTAACATAATTGCATTTTTAATTACAATTACTCMAACATTGGAGGGGGGGAATGTGTGTCAGATCTCTAAGCTGTCCTACCCCAAGACAGGAAGGAGTGGGCAAGTTAGATATTGTGTATTGTGTTGCCTGTGGTAAAGCAATTGCTTTAGATATTTTGAGACATTTATGCAGGTTGACCATGCCTGTTGTGCTTCAGAGAGAACGTATTCCTGAGCTAAAATTTCACTGATCTTGTGAAGATTAAAATGAAAGGAAATAACATGCAAACAGGACCACAAATCATTTATGTTATTGAATAAAAGAAAAGAAGCTTAGACAATATGTTGGCCGAAAACCAAACTGGAAGGGCTCTTTGTTGAAGTTATAAGGGCAACCACACAGCCAAAAAACATTTCTAGTCTCATTTTGTTTTCATGTTATGTACTTCTATGTATTTGTTTCTCTTTTATGTTTCACGTTCACCAGTTTCTTTTCTTAGCTGTTTTGGTTCGTGTCAGCTCAGCAGTATGGGGTTGGATATTATTTTCAAAGTTCTGCAACAGTTAAGAAGAAAACGTAGAAATGATTTCAGATTTCCATGACACTAGAAAGTAAAAACTTTGAAGGTACAGGAATCGTATGAGCTCAACTCCTGGCACTTCTAATGGAAGTTAAGTGCTTAGACCATCTCCAACATAATAGTTGACATGTGGGTGATTTTCCGTCTCCTTAAAGATTTACTTCTTGTCCTTCTTCGTTCTTCACACAGTGCTTAGCCATTCATGTTATATAACATTTTTATAACACAAATAATGACAAATCAGTGTTAGTCTGGACATTTCCCTCATCACAACACGTTTCTCCTATAAAATAAATATGAATTTAATCAGTGATTCTCAGTACTATGTGAGGCCTCTGATGGATTAATGAAAATGTTCTGATTTTCTTGCATTCCTTCACGAGAACTTTATGTTTGTCTCTTTTTCTCAACCCATAGCATAACATGAACAAACAAAGAGGCCCATTTTGTATCTCTGAATGACCATCAGGTTCCCATTGAGACAAACTGCAAACAATGCTGTAAACTGTTAGGAATGAGAGAACAATAGCTTTATGGGGATATTTGCTGCCTCTGGAAAATGAAAAGCTCTTCCCCTCATAACAGATAGTCAGATAGTCGTAACAGCTGTTTATCTGTATCCTCTTCTTACCAGTTGGTCCACTAGCAAGATGGTGGATAGCTGAGTGTGAATATGTATCAGAACTGCTCTACTTTGCARTTATTTTACAGTTATTTCAGGGTTTAGTGAAAGTGCAATTCCACAAATGCACTGTACTGTGTGGTGGGCCTGCTGACTCTTCTCTTAATCTGTGCAGATTGTCATCATCCTCTGCTGCTTAATTACTGTCTTCTTAGGCTTCTTCTACCTTGCAACACAAAGCTTACTACAAATTATTTAATATTTTATAGGTGGTTTTAAATATATTGAATGAGATTTTTTTGCTGAGGCCTGGCCAGGATTTTTGGTTGCAATTGTGCTTCCAAGAGTGCTGTGTTAGATATTTAGTGGGAAGAATTAATTTGACCAGCACCTTTACTCTGTTTGGCAGTGATGAATCTAAGTCCTAATCTAAGATTCTGGGGCCCTGGCCATTCACTCTGTCTTCCTTCTAGTGAGAAAAGCACTTGTTTCTTTTGACCAATATACAAAGAAGAAAGCCAAAGACTTCCAGGGAGGAAAGATTTGAGTATCCTTTCAATGTGGAAAGCATTGAATGAAAAAGGAAAAATTGAGGCAATTCTAAAAGAATGTTTTCTAATGATGTGTTTTTCCACTGGAGTATGGGTTAGGAGAATGGGAGGGAGAACCTTCTTTTGATGAGCTAATTGATGTCATGGAAGAGCACACAAGTATTTAGGAAACACCAGTCAGCCATTTTCCTTCACAGCCAAAGAAGGAAAACCCAGGGGAATTTTCCCATAGTAATTGTGGAAAAGTGCAGGGGTGCGACTTAAATATGCTTCTTCCCTCCTCATCTCAATTGTACATCATAGGTTAAACGTCTTTTTGTAGTCTGCAAAACAGTAGAGATATTTGACCTSTAGGTCATGAAAGAAACACACATAGATATTTGCAGAATGTGTCCTCTTTTTATGCTGCCTTAAAGTATCATTTATGGTTTTAATTTCCCATCCATAGGACAATTACTTTGTAGAAAGTCAACTTCATCACAATATCTTCAAAGTTTATATAATGTCCACTAGATAGATATAAAAATATAGTGTGAGAAAACCTGTTTCTATTGGCACTGCTAAGTTACTCATCTATCTTTTCAGACATGTTTTTGTTGGCATTTTCATCTATGTTTGGCTTCAGTTTAATGAGCTTTTAACTGCTAAATAATGGTTATCTGAGACACAAGAATCAAAAGTAGTTAAAGTTTCTCAGAGCTAAGAAGAATAGACAGAGTACTGCTCAGCATTTTACCCAGTAAGCTGTGGAACAATGAGCTATAATTATCCCCTGTTAAAAACAGCAAAATAAAAAATATGTCAGTTTAGATTTGAGGCTGGCAGCAATTCAAAATGTTGAGAGCCTGACAAACTGGAAATTCGCTGCCTTATCTTTCCCTTCACACCTCTTCCATGACAGTTTTTTAGGTTTTTTAGGCTGTGTGCAGGTGCTCAAAACTATTTGATCTAGAATCTCCTTCTTCCATCCCTTCATCTTTAAGAGTGGTAGCATCATGCCAACAAGAGAAGCTCCAAGAGATGTTAGTTGTCATTATTTTAGGCACCAACCAGCAAGATCTTATGGCCTCATTTAGCAATTACAGACAGTTCAAATAGCTGTGAGGAAGAAGGAAACATTATCATTTTACAAATAGAAAACCAAAATACAAAGATGGCAAGCATACAGCTTATGCCACTGACTTGAGCCTCTTGGAAGTTAAATGTTTAATACTGAGCTCCTTCCTTTGTGAAGACAGATCCTCAAAGGGTGATGATTTATCCTACCTGTGTAAAAGATCTTAGCATGGATGAAATGCATTATCCCTAGTGCAAGGCAAACTTTCTGCCTCTCCACCAACTATAAAGAGAGGTGAAGGTGAAAATAGATGGTGAAATGATTCCCACTGAAGCTGACTGGCCTAAAGTGACTGAGAGCCTTGTGCATTTCGAACTGCAGGTGGTCAAAGGTTGGAACTCTTGTCCTGCGAGAAGAGACTGGGGGAGCGGTGCTTCTTTGCTCTGCTCAAGAGTTGGCTTCAGAAGGACCTAACAACAGCCCCCAATGCCTATAGGAAGATTATCAAGGAGACACAGAGTGAGACTGCACAACTGTGCCTGGCAGAAGGATGGAAGACAATAGGCATATGTGAAAATATGACAGGTTCAGGCTGGACATGAAACAGCCTTTTTCCCCACAAAGGGGAGCCAAGCTATGGAGCATTGCCCAAGCTATGGAGTATCCTGCTGCCCAGCAGGATCATGCAGCCTCCATACTTGGAGGTTTCAAGCCTCAACTGGGTAAGCAATCTGGTTTGACCTCCTACTTGACCCTTCTTTGGGCAGGAGGTTGAACAAGAGACCTCCTGAAACAGAAAAGCACCGTGAGAAAAGACTACATGGGCTAGTTTTAGCAGCTTGAAAAAGAGTGACTGGCTCTGGCCATGCAATAGGCCTAGAGAGCGATGAATATTGTGGAGATGCTAAAGAGGGACTGATTAGTCAGTGTTTCTTGGAATACAAGAAGGAGGGAGCACTCAACAAAATGATCAGCAAGTTAAAAAACAAACAAGAGTGTTCACTGAGAATATGATTACATTGTGAAAGACGTTGCAGYGGCCAAAAATACAAGTAGATTCAAGAAGTAATTAGATGAGTTCATGGAAAAGAAGTCCATTAGTACACTGGGATTTGGATGAAACGCTTACCTCAGGAAGTTCCTAAATTGCTACTGGCTGAAGGCCAAGACGGCTTCTCAGGAGACAGTTCAAGCTGCACATGGTGTGGCTTGTGGTGTCCTGCACATCTGCTGGTGACCACCAGAGAGGAGAGTCCTGTACTGAGCAGCCTTTGGCCAGTCTCACACTTCTGGTTGTTACCTAGCCAGTTATGCCTGCGTCCTGCTCCTGCTCACAGGAGACCCTAGAAGTTTTCAAGGAAAAGGAAATCATATGAATTAATACCTGCGAGGGGGGCTTGGGATTTGGGAGGCTGTTATTGTTGATTGACCCTATCATGAGACGGCTGGATAGTCCCAGACTAGCAATTCTCTTCCTTTCTTTTGTCACACTATCCCCAGAATCTTCTGTGCAGGTTGTTAAAATATTAGGAAAWACTGAATTATAGTTAAATTTTAGAACTATTCATGTTAAATCATAGAACCTGCTTAGGGATTAAGTAATGTTTCTTTAGAAAAAAAGAAACACAGCTCTCTATTTCAAGGGCAATTTTAGCCACATTGTCTGATATGAGCAGTATTGCAGTGCTCTATGAAATGTTTGCAAAGAGTGACTTGTATAGTACAATTTAGAAGCTTATTGAGGTACATGTGGATGAAATCCTACTGTGTTATTAAAATATCTCTGCAGAGCAGGACACTCAAAAGCAAGTAACTACCTGGCCACCGTATGTTCAGAGACAGGAGACAGGTTTATTCGACAGTATCTGCCTCTCCATCAAGCTGGGCACACAGCTACTTTCAGTATCTGTGTGTTGYCACCAACATCCGTATTTGGAGCTTTGCCTTTATTCAGCTTTGATSCATGCTTATCAGGCCTGATGCCCTTAGCCAAGCCCACAAACACAGCTGTAACCATACATATTTTATCCTAGGCAGAAAACAGAGGTTATTTGGTGTGGCGGTGGCAGGTCTCCAGCTGAGGGCTCCCCAGGTCTCCTCTTTCAAGTTCTGCTCTGTGCTTGGGCAGCATTTGCCTAAACTACAAACGCTTTAACGGGAGATTGCAATGATACCTGAGTCATGAGCTTGCTGTTACTAACTTATCTTTCTTCTTACATGAGTTTTCCAACCACAGGGTTATCACAACAGGTTCTTTCCAAAACCCAAGTTTGCATAGACACCTCTGTATAATACAGTTGTCCCCTGGTTTGCACATGGCATGTCCTTAGTGGTGGCCAAGGTAGGTTGTGTGTGACATCATAAGACTCCTTTGCATTTGGAAGATTCTGCAGCAGTGCTGGCTTACCCAAAATGACGGAAGAGGAAGATGGTGATACAATTTATTGCTAGTCTCATAAAATAGAATGAGTCCCTGGAACTTTGCTATAAAATTTTACATTGTCAGTTAACCTTTTTATTTTATTCTCCTCTAAAAAGAAGTGGCAGGGAGATGAGAGAAAAATTCGCTGGTATATCTCAGGGTTTATGCCAAAGCAGTGTTACCATATAAAATAAATATATGGGATACTAAGATAAGGAGATTTGCGCCCAGACAAGAGGAAGGACAAAATTTAGATGGTACTGTATGAAGTTGCAGTTCCTCTGCCCTTAACTTTAGGAGCCCTTATATTTGATGGGGGGACTGTAGCATTTAATATTAATGCATTATCTATRTATATGCAGATATATGTGTATGTATATATAAAACATTTATTACAGGTGGGAGAAGGGAAGAAAGATCCTTTCCACATCAGCTACAGATCCAGAGGAGAATTTCATGGCTTTCCTTGTCACACTCCCTACAGGGAGCRTCTCTCAGCCAAGAGAAGTAGCTGTAATTTCATGGAGAAGTTTCTTCAGGGACGAGATGATACTGTGAATAGAGGACTTTTATGTGGGAGAAATTCCAACAGAGTAGAAATCCAGGAAAATGGAAGACCCATGTTCATTTCCTTCTTTCAGCTACTGCTGGAAGACTGTCCATCACGAGAGGAAGACACCTTTCCTGCCCAAGTTGTATCACAGGACAATCACTGTAAGTAAAGAACAAGCAAGCAAAAAAGATGTCTTTGAAATCTCATGGTCTGAGTGTTCACATAACTGAGGAAGGATCCTAGTCCTGCTCTCAACTTCCAGGAGCATATCTGTATTTTACATTAATATGTCAATGTTAGTGGGAATTCATGTTACATTATCTGAAATATWTCTATCTTATTTAGAAGCAAGGCCTCATCTCTCCCATGTTTTCAGTTTCTAAGATGTAAAAATTTACCAGGGGTGTGTGAGATGGCAAGTTGACGACAGTTTACCAAGACAAAGCAGGAAGGGGAGAGTTAAAGATAAAAATACCATTTTTTTCTATGTGTTTGACCCCCTGATGAGTTGTAACTTTTTCCTTCTTGCTTTAATCTTTTCTTGGTTATCTCCCTTGTTATTGTAACTTTGCCTAATTTCTCCTTTTTTTTTTTCTCTTTTTTTGCTGTTTCTTCATATAAATATAAAAAGCACAGCAGTAAGCACTTAAAACAGCAAGATCAGAATGACTTCAGCTGACTTACAGCAGGGATGAATTTTCTCCCTTGCCGTAGGCCGTGCAAAGGAGAGAGAAGATGAGAGGAATGGATTTTTTTTAAGTAATCAAATGCAGACATCTCACACTCATGCAGCCTTTAAATCAGCAAGTCCACAGTGTTTMTCTGTCCACTCTTCCTCTTTGTCCTTTGCTTTCATGACCCAAGGTCTGGYTTTCCTGAGACATACTTTCTGCCATGTTAAAAGGACTTTGGTCCTTTTATATGGCTTTCCTGGTGTAATCAATGATTGATTAAAAAATGAGTAGCAGAGGCCCAAGTCACTAAGGACWTAAGCACAGCTAGCTTGTTTCCAGATCTGGAAATTAAAAATGAGACTTTACCAAGAGCAGCACAGTAACGTTATGAACCTACCTAGCAGTATTAAAGTTTTCAAACCTCAAATTGAACAAGAGCAGAGAATTAGGCCCTGAGTTTTAATGAACTAAATAAGAGAGGAGGAGAGAGAGCCCACTGTATGCAAGCCAGGAACTGGTTGCCTTGATGTTTAATGAAAGTCAGATCAAAAGGCTGTTTGAAAGCCCTGGCTTTTAGAAGCAAAGATGGGAAACAACATCTTTCTTTCCTAGCTCTGGAGTTGGGAGATAGAGGAAACAATAGCTATTGTATAGATAGGGAGTTATTTGAATTCCCTCYGCTACCTCTGCGCACCTGATCAAACACGCACAGTTGAAAGGCTGCTGCAGCATCAGGCTTCCTGCCTGATAGGAGGGTGATAAAAACTGTCACAGCTGGAACATCTGAGAGGACAAAGCTTAGAAAAAAACAGCTCCCAGGGGGGAAAGGCGAGAACACACAGAGCCCGAAGCAGGAGACCTCTCATTCTGCTCAGGGAGCCCCCAAGGTTGGGAGGGAAAATTGCTTCTCACCAGGGACTCTAAATGTGACTTGGACGGGTGGTGCACCAAAGGCTTACTTCCAATCCCACTTCTCCCTGCACGACTACCACAGCCCCATGTACCCCTCTCGTGTTAATGAACCACTCTCAGTCTGGGTCCCGCCCTTTGCCCGAGAGCAGCTGGGATCACACCCCATCCCTTATTCCACCTCTCTATGCTTCTCCCTGGCTTTCTCATGTCAACAAGTGTTTCTCATCTCTCTGCCCCCTGCCTGTTCTTGCAGCCTGAGGTGGGGCTGCAGGCCCAGAGGTTGCCAGGTCTTGGTGAGCAGAACAGCGGGGACAGCAGGACTCTGGAGGTGAGAGCTGCTGGTGACATGTCAAGTGTCCCTAGCATGTCAAGGAGCCACCTCAACACAGCTGGTCAGGAGGTACATTAACCCCATGAATGAAATCTGAATGGGCCCTGATTTTCAGAGAGCTGCTCTAGCTGCTCCTGCTGGAACAGCTGGTTGGACAGAGCAATCTCCAGAGGTGCTCTCCAAACTCAACTCTTCCGGCACCTCTGAGCTGCATCATAGGAGGTGATAGAGAAGGGACATGCAACTAACTGGATTATTCAGTGTCATGCAGGTGGGCTTTGAGCTACATTACTAATGGCTTTTAGTCTTTAAAGTACATTTGCTGTTGAAACAAAGTGTTTGTGCATATCTTGTTAATATTTTCCCTGTGAGTCAGGAGGAAACGGTACCTTTGGAGGGATGGCCCTGCAGACCCAGACTGCAGGGCAGCARGAGTGAGGTGCTGGGGACCGTTGACAAGAACATGGGAGACAGCTTTAACTGATGGAGGACAGGAAGTGCAAAGAACTTGCCCAGAGCTGGGTGAAAAGTTCAAAGCAAAATTCAAAGAAACAGTTCAGYGAGCACTTACAATCCTGGCAACTCTTGGCCATGAAAGATAGGTCAATATTAATTTTGAAGTGCAAAGTGGGAAAGCCATGTGAAGAACATGAAAGAAATAGCAACTCTTAAACATTGCTGTCATGGAAAATATCTCTATTGCAGAGTGTAAAGGGGTAATTAATTTCAGTGAAAGAGATGGAAATTCCCTTRAAAGGATGGCATATTCCTGTCCCCATTATAATCTACTCTAGGCAGAATACATAAAATTACTGCCTTTTCATTGGGRACGTTGTCAAGACAACTTTCAGTATTTTTAGCTTGAGAAATTTATAATATTATGCAATTTATAAAGCCATGATTTCATATACTTTCATATATTATACACTTCCTCAAGTCCTCGAGCCAGTCAGAGAGAATTTGAATTTTACAGCAGTTGGGAGTGTGGTTTGTGAGTAGCGATGTGGAGTGTGCGAGGTGATGGACGTGGTCTCCTGCCTGCACCGAGGAGAGCTGTGCTTGGCCTCGCAGCAGCGTCCAGCCAGCAACAGCCAGTGATCCCAGAAGGGAACACACTGCCGTTCCCGAGAGCCGGGGCCTGTGGGGCTGAGCTGGGGCACCGAGGCAGTTCAGTGCACAGGCTTTGCAAAATCAACCTTATGGGGCATGTCTGCCAGTTGTGTTATGGTTTCAGTTTTTGTTTTGATTTTCAAATCATGATGTGGGAGACAGAGCTTGAACACTGGAAAATCGTTCTTCATTTGGAGCCAAAAAAGAACAGTCTTACGTAGTTATGAACTGCAGAAACACAGAGGAGAAGCAGAGGCAGATACATTTATCCCAGTGGCCTGGGACTTTGAAAGGGTTTTGGATAATCAAAGTTTTGCATGACATAAAGGAGTGTTGAACAGTACATGGGTATTATCCTGAATGGACATATGTCAGATATTAATTTTTTTGACCAAAGAGGGATGGATTAGACACAACTTTTTGTTGTTGTATGGTCATGACCTGCTGCCTGGAAGCTGTCCTCAGTTTGCAGTTGTGCTGTAGCAGCATTACCGGCCCTGCGAGTTCAGCCCGAAGGAGGGTGACCGCAATAGCTGGCGGCCGAGCTTAAATATGTGTTGCTGTTAAGTCTGGTTCTTTATTTTTGCACTCACGCTTTCTGTTGCACATTCTGGCAAAGAAGACATCATCCTGCTGTCCCAACCACAAGGCAGGGAACAAGCCAAGGCAATGTCAGGTGCTGCTGTGCTGTGCCTCMCATTAGAGATGGGACTGATGGAGCTGCTCCTGTAAACAGACATGACCTCCCTAACCCAAATGCTTCTCTGTCTTTGAAGAAGGGCATCTGCAGGCTCTGTGAACAAGCTACAGATGTTCACTGTGTTTCACAGCCCAAATGTAGGGGAAAGAAGAGCTAGTTGTCATTAGCTGCTGGTGAAAGAGACAGCAAGTTTGCAAGTTTTACACCATGAGTTTCCCTATGTAGTTGTAGCTCCAAATTTACTCTCAGTTTCTAATGGGAGACTCTTGGTAGTAGGGATATACTGTTCTTCAGCAGTGAAACTGGAAAGGCCTGGAGGTGACCCGGCCCCATATTTGCTTGGTCCTGGAAAGCTCCCGACATGGCGGTAGTGCTGGGAGGTCTCCTGGTGCCCCTCACTGCAGCAAACCCTGGACTGGAGTGAGCTTCACCTTGGCAGCTCAGGAGCAGCTGGCATAAGGATGGGTTCCTTTCGCTCCCCTTGCCTCGTTTTGCCACTTTGTGCTGCCTGGGTTCTGATCTCTTCCAAACGTGATTATTCTCTTATTCCTTCTGGTGCCACTGAAATCAGTGACGTCAATRTAAGTGATGGTAAGATCATACTAGAGAAGATTAATGAAATGTAGTGTTTTGACACAGAAAAGTAAAGATCCTAACCAAATAATGGTACRCAAGCCAGGACACAAGAACAGGCCAAAACCAGATGTGGAAAATATATCCCGAAGTGGAGAGAGGTAAAMGGCAGTACAGGGGAAAAAGCAAGGTAGAGTCATAAAGAAGAGTAGCAAGCAAGTTTGAGATGCAAGAAAAGCAATARTATACAAAGAAATATAGTGGTAGGAGCTTAGTGATCTAGAAACTACAAGGAAGAGAAGGGAACAAGCACCAAGTGAGGAGGATGGAAACCTTTAGGAAAACTGAACAACAAAGAAAGTAAGTTCAAAGCTGAGTGTGGGAGGTTTTTGCAGAAAAGGCAAGTATAGAAAAATGTAACAAAAATGTGCACCGAATTCATTCTCTTCAGGCTCACTCTGTCAGCAGCAGTGATTACCGCAGCTGGCAGCAGTGGAGGAGCCCTCAAGGTCATCTCGGTGGACTGCCTGCAGAGCAGAGATCTTCTCAGAGCCAATGGTGTCTTTTATTTGCTTCCCTCTTGCTTTTAATAACTATCAAATATAAACCAAGCTGCTGGCAATACAAGTTATACACTCCATAAGCAATAAAATCATGYGTCAGATCCTCAAGATAAGGGGTACAGTGTGGAGACAGAGTAGGTTATAGGTTGCACTAACTGTGTTAACTAGTACAAAACCTTTAAAAAATGTCTATTTTTAGACAGTTTCACTTTGTCTGTCCTTCCATAACTCAGTTGAGAATACAGGCGCCAAGCCACTCCACAAATAAATCTGGCCCTGGGGTAGCATGCGGGYGTCTAATGTGAGAGTGGTCAAACTCCTCCATTTTCTGCTCTTTGTTTTTCTTTGACCATGGGCTGCACCGATAGAAATATGCACAGCTGCGTATGGTATGTTGTTGAATGCACCCCAGGACACCTYGGACGTTCTGGCTCCGCTGCAGGTATTTCATTATATCAGTTTGGGAAACATTATTATAATGTAATATAATACAGCCCAGGTCTCATCATTCAGTACTCTGCATGGGAAGTTAAACATCAGGAATGCTTAGGAGATCATTAACACCACAGAGAAAGTAATCCTGCTGGAGAGAAGAAATAAAACTCAGATTAACAGCRAGACAGGCTCAATGACTTCTTAAGGGTTTAATGCAAGTTTGTTAAAAATTGGATAGGACCAATTTGCTCTGAACCCAGTGGGAATGATGTGGAGATCTAAAGACAGTGCAGAACTAGGGGCCTTGGCCCATCTTGCTATGAGCAGCTTTTGGCTGTAGAAATGGTGGTGAGCTTTTGTTTTTTCTTTTTTGGGTCACTCCATAAATGCACTGTTGACCACCCAAAATTGTGTATTAAATGTATCTCAAGTAAGGACACTCCAGCATGCTTGATGATAATGGTTTAGATTTTTCCTTCTAAAGGTAGACACGCAATTCCCCATCCCAGGTTTCTTGTTTGCTCAGGCAACAGACATTTCTGGATCAGAGCTCGACATTCAGCTACGTGTACTTCACCCCTAGGTGAAGTACATGGAGCACTGCCCAGCAACACACCATGTTTTTACCTGTCATCTTTTGCATGGGAACACTGCTGAAAGTAACTGCCCCAGTCAGCCTCAATGGTGCAACACCACCTGCCCTAAAAACCTCTACTAGGTATTGCCAGCAACAGCACAAACATCTGTGTCTCAGCCGGCCACAGTGCACTCTTTACAGCCTATAGACAAATCGTCAATATAATGGATCATTCTAGGCTACACCTCGTCTCGTCCTAACATAAATAAATTATTCCGGTGAAGGAAATACTGAAAGTGTGTTTATCTCTCTCATGACAGTACAGGGGAGTGCAGGGATTTGGGCCCCTTACCTCCTACAAAGGAGCTGGAGCTGTCTRCACTCTGGGTGCTTCTAGTTATCTGAGATGAGCGTGTTGCCAAGTGCTCATCTATGAAGATACAGTTTACGAGCCTGATGGTCCCACCACGCATTTGAATCAGACACCCTCTTCCCAGCCTGGAAAGCCAAGAAGAGAGAGAAGGAATGCAGGGAGCTTGGCACTGGATCCAGAAGCAGAACAACCCATGCTGATAATCCCTCAAAAACAGGAGGGAGGAGATGAAAGTCAGAGTATAGGGATCTCACTTCCTCTCCCTGATGTTGCTGCAGAGCAGGAGCCGGTTTGATTTGAGRACTGCACTCAACTGCTTCTGCTTTGATTCAGAGCCGGCAGGGTCAGACAGGGCAAACACAGATCCTCCTTGGCCACACAGGGCCAAGAACACCTCTGGTCACATGGAGCACAGGAAGACTCCGCASAGCAACAGCGTCAGGAGGCAGAGCCTTTGGGAGCTGGTAGACGGTAACTGAGGAAGTCCACAGGAGGTCACCAAAGGCCCAGAAGTAAGGGTGCATAGCCCAAGAAAACACGTAGTTTACTCCTACACACAAGTGAATCTGTACATAGAATCTGAAGTCCAACTACCTGGGTTCTGTATGGAGAAACAGAGATGTGTTTTGCTTTCTGGCATCAGTCAGTAAGCATCGCTGGCCTTGTATTGCCTTAATAATCGCCCAGCTGCCTTCAATCCATTTCAGATTTCAGCGAGCTAACCCCAGCAGCACGCACACTGAGGACCTTTTGTGATTTACTGCTTGGCTGGAATGAATCTCAAGTGTAGGAGATTACTCACTTTACTCACTGAGCATTGGCCAGGTTTCCTACATAAAACATGGTGCATTACAACTCATTACTGTGTCACTGCTTTCTGACAGCAGCTAGAACAAAGCTCAAAGCTCAAAACTGTCTCACATATTTTCAATAGGAAATGATAAATCTCTCGTGCCTTTGGCAGCCTCCTTTCCCTCTCCATCCTGCTATGAAATCCTGTTTTTAAACTGATTTTTGTATTTTTTCTRCTTTGGACCTGATTTGATTCTACTGCTGTTTCAAAATGTTTACTGTGCTGCAGGATAAAATGGAGCAGGTAGATTTCCTCTTTTCTCCCTCTAAAACGTAGAAAATGTTTTTCTCTGTTGCAAGAGGAGCCAGCAGCACCACGGGATCCTCAGAAGAAAGCGAGACCTGCCTGGAGAGCAGCTTCCTGGGGACATGGGGCACGTTCACCTGCACAGCATCCTGCTACCAYAGCGCTCTCTGGGCCCTCCCAAGCTATTTTTGCCAGTTTTAGCCGAGGTCTTTTGCTGAAACTGTGTAGGGTGGACTTCCTCGAGCCTGCTCTAGTTGCGACAATATTGTAAGAGTGACCCGGTGACACCTCCTTGGTGCTTGGCAGCGTGGGCATCACCGAGTCCGAACCCGAGCACCGAAGCTCTGCCCTTTCGGCCTTTCCTGAGCGAGAGAAGCTGGGAAGAGCTGCTGTCTCTCAGTTGCCACTAGATGGGGGTAGATGCCAGCTCTGAGCTGGCCTCAGCCCTCMCCGTGAGGGAGGCTCCATGTCTCCCTCAAAGGAGCCACATCAGGGCACAGACTCACWGCGGGCATCCCCGAGCGCTCTGTGACACCCCCTTATTTTCATTATAGCCCATTTCTCACCTACTGGTTCCTTTCGACATGCGTGTCCCTGCTCTGGTTATTCAAAGACGTGTCCTTGCTATTTACCTATGAGTGACTCCCCTTCTCCTTGCTCAGAGCGGGGTTCACTGCTAAAATCTCTCTCCAGCCCTTGCTTTGCACCCCTCTGTCTCACATCGGTGCTGTCTACAGACAAGCAAGGACAGCTCTCGCCAGCTGCTGAACCTCCAGCCCATTGTGGAGAAATCAGAATACTTTGCAAAGGGTCCAGAAAGTGAGGCCTCTCACAGACCCGCATCCCTTGAGCTCTAGCGAAGAACTCCTTAAGAAACATCCATTGTAGGGAARAGAACCTCAAGTGCCTCAAAAAGAGCACCGACCACCTTCGAGTAGCCGCCATGCTATAGAAGCTGTGCAGACAAGACAACTTGGGTTAGAAGCTTCACATGAAATCTCATAGGAAGCTCTAACATTAAAAGAAGTTTGAGCTGCAGTGCAGACCAAATCTTCTGCACTTGGAATTTTATCTACAGCGGCGTGGAGAAAGCAAAAGCAGTGCTGAGGGCCAAGCACACATGGCTTGCACGCCCCGCTCCAGGCCGGGATCGCAATGGCAGCCCCATGAGAGGAGAGGAGCAACGCGGCGGTCCTGGAGAGCACCCAGCCCGTTCACACACTTTCCATGGAAAAATAAACACCTCGGGAAGAGCCCTCTCAGCTTATAAACAATAACAGCGCTTCTAACCCTTCTTCTTGTACRCTGCTACCATCTAAGGACTCAAAGCTAAATCATGTTTCCAAAAACCAGCATGGGCCCAGGGGATGGCCAACAGGCKTGTCCGGGGCATCGTGACCAAGCTCTGCTGCGGAAGGAGCAAAGTGCGTGGAGGCGGCCTGGGACCTGCCAAGGGCAGCAGGAGGCTCATGGACAGGGACAACAGGTCCGAGGTCACTTCTGCGGGGGCAAAGTCAGCTTGGCTGCAGCAGTGCTGGCCTCACCTGTGCAGCAGGGCCACCTCCCAAGCGCTGCAGTGCTGGACCCGTGAAGGAAGAGCTGTTTTACACAGCTAATACTCCATGGGGAGAATACAGTACGTACATGGATGAAGAAGCAAAGCACACACATGCTGTATACGAGTTAGCTGCTCTGTGCTTCACTTCTTTGTTTTTCCTCTCCTTTGTATAGTCGAGCTGTCTTGGCATACAATCAAGTTTGGCTCATATAACCAAAATTAATTACACAGAAAAATTAAATCTTAACTACATAGAGCACCTCACCATAGAGTCCAATTAAAAACAAAGACTAAGGCGAATTTGGCCCAAAGAACAACTGATTCCATATCAACCCTCAAGTCCAAATTTTCTCAAAGTTCAAGGCTGAGCGAGGAAAAGATGCAAATTATGARAGCAGTACAACTTTTTACTAGGAATGCCCAAAACATTTCACCTTAAGATCCCTGGTTTTGTTGCAGATATCTTTCCCAAGCTGAAAATATTTACGCCAAAGTCTTCCATGCCAGGTATGTGTCAATGACTGATATTTCTTCAAAGCCTTCAGTCAAACTGTTCACCATTTCTGAGTGCATCCTTTTTCCTTAACAAAACCCTGCAGCCCCATCCTAGTATTCTGGCAATCTTCTTTGAAAAGCTGCATCACTTTTTACTGGAAGAGAGACTTGGAACTGGACAAAAAATCAACTTCACTGCTGAGACTGACTTTTTGTTTTGCTTTATTTTTTATTTTTTTGTAATATCAGTGAAATTTTTGTCCCAGTTTGGCCAATTCATGAGGCTTTGGAAAGAAAACAAACCAGCTGTAGTTCACACATCCCCGAGAGAGGCCTGCAGAGTTTGCAGGGGTCAGTTCTCCGGCGAGGTTGTTCACATGGGATGCGCTCCAGGGCTGGGGCCGCAGCAGGACTTTTCCTTGCCACTGGGCTCCTGAGGCCAGAGCAAGTCCAAGCCCAAACTCTTGGAAGCAAAAGCGTGGCCATTTCCTCTCTCTCCTTTTTGTTTCTTTGAACCTGTTTGTTTCCAGGCTATGCAAAGAGGTCAACTGAGCTGAATGCAGAGGAGAGAGATGCAATAGGAGGGGAAAATTTGGATAAGCAGATGCAGAAGGCAAAATGAGAACTGGCAGGAGCTGGGAGAACTGGAACTGTAGGGAGACTGGGGGAAATCAGAGCACAGAGAAAATACTGAGACCAGGCCGAGTGCAGAGTCTGGCACGGCAACTGGGAAGCCAAGCACAAGGAAAGGATGTGAGGGATCTCATTTCAGCCCCTCTTTGCATATTATTCAGAGCTCACTTTGCAATATTTGAGCCGTTCTCATTAGGAATGCCTTCCCATACTTTACTTAATGTATATTAAATAAATCTGATTACGAAAACAGAATTATATACATTTCCTACTGATATCATCATGACAAATGTTATTAAAAAAAAAAAAAAAAAGATCACATACACAAAGAAGTGCTTATTGAACATGCCAGGAATGCAAGGAAAGATATTATCACTATATTACTAACAGAAAACCAGAGTCTAGAAGCTTTGCCTTATTACGATACYCAGTCCAAGAGTTACATTTGCTTTACTGGGAGAAAATTGTATAGTGGTTTATGCATGTACTTAAATTTTCCTACTACCATTTACAACAGAGGGAAGGTCTAAATCCTCCTGCAAATTAGACATAGTTTTGAGTCAGAGACATAAGGGATAAGGAACACAACTCATAAGTGCACGTAGAAGCATTTGACCTGATTTGTCAAAGAAGGAATGGCAATATGAAAACATGCAGCCTGGCAGCCCTTATCAAATGATTCATTTGATATCAAAATTCACCTGTCACTGGTGGCCAGTGACAGGACAAGGGGTAATAGGTAYAAGTGAAAAACAGCAAGTTCCATCTCCATGTGAGGAAGAACTTCGTCACTGTGAGGGTGACAGCCCTGGAACAGGTTGCCCAGGGAGGTTGTGGAGTCTCCTTCTCCAGAGACCTTCAAAACCCGCCTGGATGCCGCCCTGTGCCACGTGCTCTGGGTGTCCCTGCTGGAGCAGGGGTTTGGRCTGGATGATCTCTAGAGGTCCCTTCCAACCTCAACCATTCTGTGATTCTGTGAAAATTACTCTGAACTTTGAGGATTCAGGAACTCTTCTTCTTTTTCTGGATGTCCTGAAGTTTGGAAAGGGCTTCTAAAGCTTAACATTTATTCTGTTAATACAGGATCAATACAAACTTCCTATTTACTTCAACGCAGCCTGGGCTTGCCCGCCAAGATCCCTCTCCTGTGTACCCAGGGCAATCCCAGCCGTGCTGCTAATGCCCAGGACTCAACTCCCCCTGCTCAAAATGGTGCTTCATCATCCCACCTTGGCTCTGCTTGGCCAGGCTTTTCATTCCAGTGTTTTGCAGGGTTTGTTGATGGGCCACTTGGTCCTKATCACCCTGACCAGCATTCTTGGTAAGAGTACGTGTCCCTGCTCACACCTTTGCTTTCACACACGTTTTGCTGCCAAGAACAATTGTTAGCTTTAAAGTGGCTTTGAGAGCATCAGACGGCCGTTCAAAAGGACGTGGAGGACACGCTCGAGACAGCAGCCACTTGGAGCTTTCATACTTGCAGAGCAAAAGGGGATGTTTTTSAAATACTGTGACTTCTTGAATCTGTTGCTATCTTGTCATAGGACAGGAATACAATTGACAGTATCAGGATATTTATACACAATCTCTTATGACTGTTTAAACATGGAAAACAATACCATATCCTGTACTGGCACGAGTGCTTTAGCTATGCAAAATTATTTGTCCGYTTTTTGGAGTACCATTGGTTTTCTGGACAATTAAAACACAATTTCATCAGCTATTCTTCCACTTGAGTCTTTCTAAATAGCAACGTGAATTATGATATTTACCCATTTTTATTTCTCTTTTATTAGAAAAGCAAATGAATCTATGATGGGAATCAAGTGCTGTTTAAAAGTAAGCCATTTCAGAAAGAAGTAATTCTGTTTTTTAATTTCTTCTCTTCCCTCCAATTTTTTACCAAAAAAAAAAAAAGTTTTTGACACTCTTTAGTACCTCGTCATAATAATACAATGATTTGTGGTCAACAGAAATTTATTAAAGCATCTCATTATCAAACCACCATTACCACTATTTTATAGTTCATGTGACAATTAAGGAAGATTTCCTGTCTTTTTAGAAAATGCAAAAATATAGATTATGTAGATAATATTTAAATGTATTGAAAATTATTATTATACAGGACAACCGAATGGAAAGGCAATGCTGTTTGCTGAGTCTGAACTTTCCTTTTTTTATACAAAACATATAGCAGATGTAAATGTCTGCTAAAACAGAAGCAAAAGCCTCGACTATGGTTTATTATGGTTTGAGAGGTAACTAATGTTAAGAGCTTAGGTTCAKGTTTCA
The DNA here is from genome assembly GCF_003342845.1 of Nothoprocta perdicaria. Lineage (NCBI taxonomy): Eukaryota > Metazoa > Chordata > Aves > Tinamiformes > Tinamidae > Nothoprocta > Nothoprocta perdicaria. Next base: position 1,576,869 of record NW_020454550.1, read on the forward strand.
GCCTTGGAGACTGTGTGTTCTTTCCCTTGTGGCTTACGATGCCACACGGTATTTGGAGATTATTGGGAACACCACAGCGTCAACTCTCACGTCTTGGCCGATTGCAAATTAAATTCTCTCTAGCTCAGTTTCCCCTGTGGTCCCAGTCGGATGGAATAGCTGCGCAGCTGAGGCGGCCGGAGGCTTGCTGTGAATTGCTGCGTCCAGCCATTCAAAATTACTTTGGCATTTTCAGCTTTCGTGGGAGTCKTTAAAGAAGGTGGGGGAAGGAGAGCCTTGGTATAGACAATGTGGGACCAAAACAGGCSCTGGGGGCCTGAGGAGAGGCTTTGCTAGAGCACCTGCATCACTGGATACTCCTTCCAAAGAGCAGGACTGAACACAGTACTCCATGTGCCCAGCCAATACCTTAGTCATTACAATCATAGTAACCCTATGATTCTTAAGAGTTTTTCTCGTCTTTGTCAGGCCACTCAAGAGATGCCTACTCCGAATAGCCTGGGAGAGCCTCCCTAAGGAAAAGGTGGTGGCAGTGATGGAAAGTGCTGCAGTTCTGGTCTTCCTCAGGCCAGGAGAGTACTGTGACCATATCTCCTATTTCCTACTSCAGGGACTAGGCTTCCACAGATTAAGTATTTATCACCCTCATCCAGCTATTATTCAAAATAAGAATGAGCTCTAAGTTACTTTTTGGAAGGAGAATGGTAAAAGCTGGACCTTCAGGAGAGCAGTCCCAAGTTCTGGATACTTTGCAAACAAAACAATTTGTGACACTGACTCATTTAAACTTCAGAGATGAGCGGGTTTTAGCTCACGCCTCTCTACTAAACCCTTCATAGGGGCAGCTCTAGGTGAGCTGGGTCTCAGTATTACACTTTTGGGACRGAGATTTGGAGGGCCTGTTCATCTGTCCCTACTCTGCGATGGACCCAGCTGCTCAGCGCAGCACATCTGCGAGTAAAAGCTGCTTCTGCCTTCAAACATCTCTGTCCTCTGCATTACCTTCGTGCTTGCCTCATCATCAGGTAAACAGGTTAAAGTGATTCTGTTCTGAATTAGTCATGCAGAGAACACAAACACAGGGCAACATTTCCACTGAAAACCGAATTCCCATACAAGRTAAGAGACACAGTGGCTGCCTAACACACAGTCTGTACCAGCGTCCCTAATGCATTTTTCATATTACAAATATGAACCAGAAACAAACAACTATTTTAAGGGTAGGTTCTGTTCTGTGTATTTACTTACGGCTGTGCAAACTGTCAGTCAGTGGAGCATCAATAGCTGGGAATTCCCCTCTTTGTCTATTCAATGTAGACTTACCAGGCACCTTGATCTCAACAGCTTTTTCACAGTTTAGTAGCAACAGATTTCAGCCTCTTCACGAGCAGGAGAAGCCGTGCTCACCAGTCTTCCAAAGCAGAAAATGTTGTGCAAAGATAAATGCCAATGATCTAATGTGAGTTGATCTCCTGAGCCTGAATATAGGTAAGAAAATACTTTGTGCTATGGAGAAGAAGGAAGGAAATCTGAGGTTCACACCAGTGTCTGAAAAAGCAGGCATAGGTGCCGAGGGACTCATCAAGCACAGATCCGGAGAATCAAGGATAGATACACAGACCTAGCACTGAAAGAAGAGAAGAAACGAGAAATATGCACCACACTGACCGGGAAAATTGCCCTTAAATGAAAGGCTTATCTTCTCTGGAATCAATTAAATGTGACTACAGCAGATGAAGTCTGATACTTCTAATATTTTTGTATTAGATCATTACAGCTTTGCACTCACTAAATTGCTGTRTATTATCTGCGTAACTTGTGCCATTCTATTAATTTAACATTTCTTTTTTGTCTTATGCGTGGCAATTTATGTAGTATGCCAAGATCTCTTTCACTGTGACTGCAGAGCTCCAAACTAACAGGATGGACAAAGGTAAGACAAGCCAAGGTAAGACAAGCAAAATCCCATCATGTTCACTTAAAAGCCTGTCATCAGAGTCAACTACTTAAGGTGACCTACAATTACAGGTTAGGACTAAACTGTGGTCTCCAGGTTTATAAAGGAAARTGTTTTTTAAAGGCTTTAAGAAGGTGGGGAGATTCTAAACATATTGAGTACTTTTCTGTAGACCTTCTGGGCAAGGTTATCCTGAAATTTCTGCAGCTAAGGGAATCTGTTATTTGGAGAAGAGGGAGAAGTCTGCTCCATCACTTCCAGCAACACTACGCCAGAGATCCCACACCTGCTCCTGGTTTCCCTCAAAATCCATTCCTGAAATAGCTCCCTCCCTCTCCCTCAGAATTCAGTTCGATTAGAGACACTTTTACCTGCTGGAAAGCACCTCCACGGAGAGGGACCTGGGAGTCCTGGTTGACACCAAGTTAACCATGAGTCAGCAGTGTGCCCTCGTGGCCAAGAAGGCCAATGGCATCCTGGCCTGCATCAGGAGGAGCGTTGCCAGCAGGTCAAGGGAGGTGATTCTGCCCCTCTACTCAGCTCTGGTGAGGCCGCACCTGAAGTACTGTGTTCAGTTCTGGGCACCCCAGTATAGGAGGGACGTGGAGCTTCTGGAGAGGGTCCAGAGAAGGGCAACCAGGATGATTAAGGGAATGGAACATCTCTCGTATGAAGAGAGGCTGAGCGAGCTGGGCCTGTTTTCTCTGGAGAAGAGACGGCTCNTATGCTGTATTCTCCTGAAGGGAAGATGGCACAGTGTTTAGCACTACACTATGAAATGACTCCACTGGAGTCAGGAGAAGGTTGCAGGAGGGAAGAATAGCTACAAAGTCAAAGACTGGGCAAGCAGCTTCAGAGGACTTGCTAATTTTGACCGTTTTCCCTTCTTTCTACAGAGTGATCTTCTCAGACATCCTACTCAGACGTTTCCTCATGGTAGCATTACTCACACCTCACACTTTTTTGTAATGCTCTGTTAAGTAAATCGTCTCTTCCTTACTAGCCCAGCTCCTTCCAAAAAAGCGACACGTATGGGATTGTGGAATTAGCACACAGTGATGGTGCTGCTGAACATAAAGGGCTTATCTGCACATGGCTTATGCACGCAAACAGGGCAACACTCGTGTGGAGGGAAATCTCCTTTATTAGGTGCACTGACACAGCTGAACAAAAGAAGACAAGCTGAGCACACAAGTGGATCCTCAGGTTGATCCTGTCACGGCACCCGGGGTGTCTCCGGCTGCGGGCCCCTTGGCGCGGTGCTCGCGAGGCTCTTCCCAGCGCCGGCTCCGCTCCCGCTCCTGGACAGCGTCGCCCGACGCGGCCGGCGCGAGGCCGGAGGTGCCGACGGCTCCACTGGAGCACCAGGCGGTGCCGCCGCTTACGGAGCGGCTCTTCCCGCCGCCCGGCCYGGCTGTGGGCTGCACGGGATTCCACGGCGTGTATCCAAAGGTAAAATAATTTAGCTGCATGAAAACAGGGACGCAACATGGACACACTTTTTCTTCCTTTCGGGGGTTGCTTCTCACACAAATCCTACATCAAGGACTTGAAGTGGCAATGTAGCCTTTCCGTAGACAGTTCCTGTTAACCAAGTTACAGACATAAAAACGCAGAATAAAATGAACAAGTAGACAGGACAGAAAAGTTGCGTGAGCATTGGCTCTTCTCCTTTTAATGAACAAATACTTCAAGTTAATATCAGTGCATATTAAGAAATAGCATGTGATAATCCCAACACCAAATACACCAGCAAATTAGATTCAAAAAAAATATAAATTAATTGCAGAAAACCCTCCAACAAAATTGTTTAACATGGAGAGTAACTTTCAAAATAAACTTCCTGTTGGTTTGCTGCATTACGTCAAATATATTCCCAGTAGTTAAACTGCAAGAGAGGTCCAACATTTTGTGGCAATTAAGCTCTCCAAAACAACAGTTGTTTTTCTACAAATGAGTTAAGAAGCTTGCACTTATTTTTGATGTAAGATCAAATGTCCCTCTTAACTATTACCAAGAAATTTAATCATATCAGAGTGAAATTTCATTCCATGATTCAAAAATTCAACTAACATAGGAACACAGCTTTCTGGTCATACCCACTGGAAACATTCAGCTGAGAATAGGAAGAATTACATGGGAGCACATTTGGCTGTTACATAAAATGGCTTTTTTTTTTCCCCCTGGTTTCACAGCCTCCTAACAATACTGTTTTTCAACATTGTTCCCAGTCATTGTTTTTAACATGGTTCATCAACATATCCTGAATCAATCTCTGATATAAATAACTCTGGTGACAAAAATCTATTACGGAAAGACACAGAACTGCAAACTGAAAGTTGTACTAAATGATTTTTAAGGTGGAGCCATAATTATTCTATAATATTCTATGGAAAAAAACACAGTAAAAGCAGTAATTTTAATTAACTGACAACAGTGAAATCTGAAAAATTGAGTTAAAATTTTTAGACATATCATTGTAACTCATAGCAGGCTCTAATGCAAGACAAACACTACTGAAGCTAGAAAGAAATGCACATTTAAARCTTAGAAGTGTGATAGAAAAATATTCTCTAGTTTATTTTTCACCTTGATGCAGAGTCTGATTATCTAATGAAAGAAGATAAAATACATCTTCCTTCCTACTCCAGTGCTGCATGTATAGACTATTCTCTTGATATGAGGAAATGGCATTTCCCCCCAAAATATATCAGCCATAGGAATAACAGACCTTTTTTAAGGTCTGCTTAAGGGTTTGCCTATCTCATTTTTTAAAGTATATTTTCAAGCAAGTGAAATACTGATACAATATGCATTTCTTTCACTATCAATCTACTGTACAAGCCATATATATTAAGCCCATAACTTCAGTCCAGCTGCAGCCTGCGTCGCCTACCGGGGCTGGCAAATCTAGTGCGGTGTCGAGCCAYGAAGATGCTTTCCAGGTGATGAAACGTTAGGCTCAATCAGGTCAGCAGGAAAAGGCTTCCGATGAGCAGGAACTCTGCGTGTTCCCCATTACCATTACTACACCTGCAGGAGTCCGGGATATTCTCTACATTAAGCAAAGTAGGTAAATTCGCTTCCAGGTAACTTTTGAGGTAACGGGGAGCTTGGGAGCGTTYGCTGCTCCTCGTGGCACGGACACTGCAGCTCTGTTAGCTCCGCTGGAACTTCCCACAAGCAACTGGCAACTCGGGCACACGGTAGGATACAGTCTGGCTAGGCCACATTTAAAAAACTTAACATTTTCTTATACTGCATACATTCCTCTTGTGCACAAACACAGGGTGCGCAAAATAAGCTCTTTGCTCTGTAAAATTTCATGTTTTGCAGATGTAAAATAATGAGCTAATATGTAACATAACCAAAACATCATGCACCAGATAAACAGAGCTGCTTCCCCATGAACAGCCGTCCTCAGGAGCATTATATTCTGCCTCACGTAACATCTCATGATTTGCCAGTTTACACAGTCCCTCATAAAGAACAAAGTATTTATCTAAAACTAAAAAGCAAAATTCTAAAAAAAAACCTGTTGATTTTAGCTGCAATACAGCTGGGTTAGATGCAACTGAGTTGCTGCAATGCACCAAAGAGCAACAAAAATTCAACATGAATATCAGAAGAATAAATATATATTGTAAATTAATCTCTCAAATACATTCACAGGTCCACTTAAGACACCCTTATGCATAACTCAYACTTCAATCTTCTGCAGATAGAGATGGTTGTTAGTTCATGGGGAAAACAGTTTATCACATAACTCAGTTTATCTGTCATTCTTCCAGCAAAACTCAGTATCAATTTTGAAAAAAACTACATATATTTCCCCCAGACCAACCACACAGAGTCTTAAGTCACAAATTCTATTCTTTCCAATGTTCAATCATTAAGGCTTTATTTACACTCTTTTCTATAAATTCAGGAAAAAGTTTGGTGCACTGTGCAAGAAAAGACAGCACATCTCACTGATTGGAGACTAACACCTGCTTACGGTTTAATGCTAACCCACAGGCAGCCAATTAAGGTCCCATATATCCATGTTTTTACATAAAGTTTCCTTCCAGATTCTGTCAGCAGCATACTAGCAGTCAGGCCACCTAAAAACAGCAAAGATGGCAAAGTTTTCTTGAGGCTTAATTTGGAATGGACACCTTTTCCAGGGAACTTATTTCTTCTTTTGGAATCCTTTGCATCATAAAACTCTATTAATAACCTACAAGCAGACAAAAGTAGATGGTCAGATTCATGCATCAGTGCAAGAAGTTTAAAGCCATTTTCTTTCATTCAAAATCTGTTTTTAATCATACATAATCAAACAAATTTGGTTCAACAGTATGTCCAGCGACCCATCTGTAGCAAGTTTAACTGATTAACACATTTTGAGAATACGCTGTATTCATCAGAGCAATGTTACACAACCAGTACTCAGCCCAAACCCTTGTGAGCAATAAAACGAGCTTTTTCCTAAGGGAATAATTTTAACATAGAATATAAAAGCTTAAAAAAATCTTTTTTTTTTTTTAGCTTGGCACTTAGAAAATAAGCCCAAAGTATTGGTCAATACTACAAGATTAAAATACAATACAGTTAACCACTGAAAAGCACAGGAAAAAAATGCATTCATGACACAAATTAATAAAGAGAGTTGATAATACTAAAAACAAAATTGGAAATCAATAATGCTGTAGTAAAATGTTAAACCTAGTAGTATTTTTTCTCTCATATTTGAAAAGCAATAATAATTTTTTTAAAATGGGTTTTGTTTTAAATCTCTCTCAATTCACATGATATGAGGCTGAGAGGCTGATTTGGAAGCTCCAGTCAGAAAGAGGCTACAATGAGACACAGATGATCTGGTCAAATTTGCTCGTCTGCACCAGAAGGCTTCCTGTGGGACAGCAGACTAGCCATTTATTTTACTATCACTTCCTTGTCTATAAAATGAAATTAAGACTTTCTTGGCTCTAAGTGAGGGAAATAAAAAGCAGTTCTCCTAAGCTGATGATACGTTTTGGTAATAGTGCCATGTTTACAGACARGCAACGCCTACGAGGATCACGGGTCAAATCCATCCATTCCTTTACTCCCATGGTGTGGCAGCAGTGGAATTTTAAACAAGAACATATCTAAAAAACTGGCAAATATGTACAAATTTAGGGATTTAGAAAACAGGCGATTCATCCCTCTTAAATCTGAACTTCAGACAAGGTAAATGAAGCTATCATCAAATAACATTTAAGTCCCACAGACACATTAAAAAAGAAATAAACAGCAGACCCTCCACAAGGAGCCTAGAATCTCTTGCAAACACTCGCTAGTGACCTTATCTGGAGATGCTGGATGGAACCAGGCATTTAAGTTTTGCTGTGATTTCGAGGTGGACAGAAAAATCTTCTACTTCATTTAAATTTTTTTCCCAATGGAGGTTGGGATCTCTGGGTCACTTCAGGTTTTATCCAGTCTCTCTCTGATGGAAGATGCAGAAACGTGTTGGTAGAAGTGACCTGCTGCTTTGTAACTCAGCATACTGATCGCTGGGTTGGAATCAAGCTCCCATTTCCTTGCTTTCCTGCCTCAGGAATTTGCCAGTCTTGGTCACGCATGATAGTGTCAAGAGAAAACATAGAAAGTACTCAGGTGAATGGAATCCCTCCTGGAAAGGGGATTCAGGATTCATGGCTTTTTCTTTTTTCCTTCAGATTAAGGAAGACTAAAAACTCAAGAATCCCAACCTCCTGAGCAACAGGTTTACTCATGAGGTTATTGTCCAAAATAATCACAGGACTATGGACACCATCTGTGCAACTCCATCCAAAAGAGTAATGACTGGTCTGAAGTTACCATGGGTATTTCACAATTAATTTGGAATAGGCAAAACAGTTTGTAAACCTCACTCCCTCACTGAGGTATTTGCTACAGTGGACAAATGAGACCACAGAAATGAACCTAAAATGTCTTAGATTGCATTCTGTTCATGTAAAAGAAATAAGCAAGCTTCTTGAAAGTTCTGAATACTGTTACTCACTTATCCTTTATTTCAAAGCGTTCATGAAGCCATCTTCTCATATAAATCTGTTCTTCTGGAATGTCCTTCAGTTCAATACGTTCCACAAAAATATGAACTCTTGGGCATTCCTTGCAAAGAAATTCTTAAAAAGAGAGCAAAACAACAGAACTGAGTCACAGATGCACTGTCAAGCATTCATTCATCCCCAATATTCTCAACTTCTGGCCTTGTGGCTGTAAATTCAGTTTTCAAAAGCCTTTTTTTTAATGCATGAGTCCTATGTATTTTACTGAACTGAAGGTCTCTGGAGTTCATGCCGTTGCAGCGTTACCCACTGTCAGGTGCAGCATGAAAAGCTGCCACAAAGGCAGACAGCTAACTATAAAATGCAGTACTTGAAAGTGTTACACTTCTGCCTCAGCAGCAATCTGAGCTAGAACCCCATTCCTTAACATGGGATGCAGTACCTTGACAGAAAGTTACCAGCCTGCAATTTTGACTAAAACCAGGAACCCTCTTCTCCTGTGTTTAGATTTTCTTGGGTGTTTGTTGCTCACGGATGCTCACAAGCATCTCCAGGAGCAATCAGGTTTCAATTTAAGTTATAACCTACAATTAGGTTATGTGCAAGAGGGCAACGATGTTCTCGGAAGAAAATGCTGCTTTTCATTTTCCATTCATTTTTCTTGCTGTCATGTACAGCATTAGAAAGTAATGACAACCCTACTGTAACTCCCCTCTCTCAGCTCCACAACTTCATCCTTCGGCAAACACCAAGCCAGCTACAAGCGAAAATCAGTTACCCAAGTAGCTTTGTAAGATTTCTTACAACTAACAAATGGTAAATTYGCTGTGTATGAAAAATACACCAGGTTTTGGGGATTGTTAATAATTTATATTCACTGGCAGTGTACAGTAGGAACAGAGGAGCTGAACTCCACAGCCACAGGATCCTTATACAAGACACACACGATGGAAGGATGGAAGCATTTTGATATTTGGGCCTGCTTCCCATTTTGGAGAGGGATCAGGAGCGCCTTCCTACAACTCAGATGGGCAACAAACGTAACACACTGGGTGGCCCCTTTAGGCTGTTCATGTTTTCTCYGGACAGCAACACAGCTGTACGAAGAGTTTGACCCAGAGCTGTGAGGGGTATCTTGAAGAATGACTGTGCAAAATAATCCTCACTGCCCGAACATCTTTATTGCTCTCTGCCAAAGCAGACCACCTCCCGTTTGTTTTTCTTCTTTACAGGATCATTCATTTCTAAGGGCTCTGCTGTCAAAGCAATCCTCATCATACGTGCTAGAAATTCCCTTAAAAGAATTTTAAAAGCCGGTTCATGCAAAGGGGTCTGTGAGATAAAGTCCTGGACAACTGGATGCAGACGTTTACAAGGCGCCCTGTGCAGATCCGRGCAGGCCTCAGGCCGAGTCACTCACCGGACGGCTCCTTAGCACCAAAAGAACAAGGCCCAAATGTCATTAACTCCTATTCAACGGCTGGGACCCTAATTAAACAGCACCACCTCCTAGCAGACACGACTGCCACTGAATGAGATACTTTTTAATTTCCTCTGGCCGGGCTGTGTCCWTGCTACAGCCAGGAAGCTGCTGCTGCTGCTCCATGCTGGGCAAGTTAGGCACTCGGAGGGCCGGAACTGGGATACGTATAGGATGTGTTTCCAGGTTGGCACGCAGCGTTCCCGCCAACCTCCCCGCATCCGTGTTCATGGCGAGACGGCCGGCGTTCCCGCTCGCCTCAGTCGGACAGGAATCCCAGAGCTCTGCTTCGCTGAGGACACGGCCTGACAGGATTCCCAATCCAGGCCCTTCCCTCACCCTGCGAGGGTCACGCACAGAACAAGCACCTAAAAGCGCACGATAAGTGTTTTTAAATTACACATGTATTATCCACGACTTAAATACTTGTAATGTACACTGATGTGCAAATCCTCTTTTGGGTGGTATTAACAATAAGTGGAACATCCCAAAAATATGCAGAATTGTATCACAGAAAATAAACGCCTGTAAGCTGGATTATAAGGTCTTTTTTGAACTAGATATTCCTATAGAAAACATCTTTACCAGCATATGTATTACTTCATTTTTGCGATGCTAAGCATGCTTAGCAAGCGCTGTAGATCCAGGTTTAAGAAGTATTTAAAACATTATTCTGTGCCTTGTACAGTGTATGTTTCTACTGCTTCACGTTATAGTTTGTTCTGAACAGAACAAATGCCTCTTTCCTGATGTTATTTATAATTCCATTGACAAATTATTAAACAAATTACAAAACAAGCAAAATCTAAGGCATATGATAGCACTGTTAACAGATGTATGACTTTTATAAAATTACTGATATACTCCTTAAAAATACTGACATTTGGTCACTTAATAGTAGTCACTTAATACTAGTTGTGTATATCATCAGTGATAAACTTCAATTAACAAGAAAGGAATAAGGCACAGATATTTCCAAAGCAGCTCTTCCCCCACCTGAGTCTGAAACTCGACAGTTTTACCAATCTGCTTAGAAATTAAACAAAAATCCCACAAATATGTACGGATTGCTGCTGCCTTTCTACCTCATACCCAAGCCCCAATCCATGCTGATTGTTACTGCTTTCCATTCCACCTTCCTTAAACCAGTCTAAATTTAATCCACTTAGCTGCAGATCCTACTGCTTCCTCCTTGTTGCCCATCGGTGTGAAATCCGGGACCCTCCTTCACTGCCTCATCCGGCCACGCAGYCAGGAAGAGCCCCCCCAAGGGCTGATCCTGCCATAACGGGGGATCCAGGGAATCTGGGCCATTCCATCCAGACTCCAGACATCCGGTACATCCTCACACGACGATGCAACGCATGCAATCAAGCCAGTCAGGGAATCTGACTAGTCTTTAATTATGCAATTCATTTCAGTGTTTAATGCAAGTAATCCTTTTTTTTTCTTTTTAGATTAACAGTATCATTGCAATCACTTACAAACGCTAGTGGATAAGAACAATTTATTCAGCAGTTGTTTTTGAAAAGAAACAGCTGGATTTTATCACCACAATCTCTAAAGGTTTGTGGTRGTCCCATGACCCTTAATTTCACATCAGCTTTAATCCCTAAAGATTTATGTAATTAAGCTAAGAAACAAAATCTTATTGAAGCCATTTATTATGTGCAAATTGCACGAACCTTGGGGATGCCGGCCCCCAAGGCCAGCATCTGACAGGCTTCTCCGATCCTTAATCTTGCCAGAATTTGTTATAATTAACAGGAGGAACAAACAAACCTAAACTTGCCTTCAACATGCAAAGTGCAAACCAAGTTCTATAACCAACTCTTGTATTGGGGAGACTGTCAGTCAATCAAGAATCAAGTATGTTTTGGGTTAAAAGAATATTAACAACTTGTTTTGTAGCCAAGTGGATTGTCTTTCATGTGGTCAATCATAAAACACCCCACCTTCTGTCAAAATAACAGATATGAGTGCAAAATGTTTATAATACTTCTAAGCTCCAAACACAGTAGAAGGCAGAAATTTAAAATAGAGTGGATCTAGCATTTTTTGTTCTTAAACTGTGAAAACCCAAACTATTTGTGATTTGTTGGGAAAAAAAATCATATTAACATGGTATTGAATGATTCAACACAGAATTTAGATTAATGGAAAAAGATGCAAAAGCCTCCAAGAAAGGAAACAAATCCCCTAATTTTTTTAGTTGTGAACAAATACACTGTATATGGTATTTTGTTAGCTGGGATTTTGGAAAAATTGTATCAGTTTTATCTGGTTTTAATCCCTACTCTTAATTTTTTTTTTTAAACTCTATTCAGAATAATCGGTGTTACTGGGTAAATAAAGGAAATGAGAGACACTTCGAAATCTAAACACACCAGCACCTCCAAAAGAACATACAACTGGCTTCAAACCAGCCTTACCTTAATGCTAGCACAAAATTTATTTCACCACTCCTAATTATTTGTTTTCACGTGTTTTGTGACAGTGGTGTCCCTTAACAGATATGCCAGTTTTCAATTACTAAAATATTCTTAAACACATTTTAAATATGATAGCAACAAAGCAATTCAGATTGTAACCTCCTATGTCTGCTCCTTTACTGCAACACAATTACTGCCAAAGTTCTTCAAAATTAAAAATGGACAAAATGAAGTCTGATATAATCACATCTGCACATAAACCAGCTCCCATTCTCTTCTATCTTAACAGACTTCATCAATGTTTACAATAACATATTGTAGGAGACTGAAGTTGAATAATGCGTTTTTGTTAAAAACAACCCTTATTTCAAATGTTTAACAGTACATTTCTTTAATAACAGAACACTGTGTGCTCAAGTGTGTACAGTTTTACAAAGGCAAAATGCAACAGCAAAGCCACATTCCTCCCTGAACTGCAGATGCGTTCTTTTTTAAAAATATATTAAAAGTTTATAAAACTATTAGCCTAGACTTGTTCAGAGAAACACTTGGTGTGTCCTCAAAGAAATAAATCTCACTGTAGTCATTTACACGGTGGCTCAAATTAAACATTTGTTTTGCTAAACAACTGTAAGAGCTGCAGTGTTCCCCAACCCCACATCAAGCCACCTCAAGCGCAGCTGACATGAAACTATTTCCCTGCTTTCACTCCCTAACTAAAGCGGTGGTAGAGCAGAACAACCCCATGCAGGAAAGCAGAYGTCCTGGGCACAGGGAAGAGAGTTTTGACAGGTTAACGTGAGGACTCAACTGAGGAGCTGGTAGCTCTGGTAGGACCTGCTACCGCAGGCAGAGGGCAGCTGGATGACAAGGGTGTGAGGAGGGGCACTCATTAAGAAGTACAATAAGAAAAGGAGCTTAAAGAGCTCATTGTACTCCTTTTTCCTTACTGAAACATGGTGAGATTCCTATAGCCACTGCATTCTTTCTACCACCTCACTCAAAGGAGCTAGACCCATYTGAAGCAAACAGATACTATTAGACTATATAAAGAAGTTATCAGGAATAACCAAAAACAGAGGGCCCTCTAACCTCCAAGGGCCCTCAAATATGAAATTTAAAACCAAGGATGTTAATAGAAAAAGCCACAGGACACGTGACATTTACCTTCAACAAATGAGGGCTTTCAAGAGGATTTTGGGAAACACGGACCAGAGAATCTGACCTCTCTGGGCAGGAAAGCAGAGGCTGCATGATCACTAACACAGAGATGATTACAGCGTGCTGGGAAGGYGCTGGCAGGGATTCTGCAGCAACTAATCCCATCTCACCGATGTGCTGCATTTCTACAGCAGTGTCAGGGAGCAGGCAGATAAAGGGCAGTCAGTGGACACGATACATTTGAATATTCATAAAACCTCTGACAGGAWTCTGCACTGAAGGCTTTAAGAGAAATTAAGCTGCCGTGGGATTAGAGGAAATGATCTTTTATAGACTAAAAGCTGCTTAAGGATAGGAAGCAAATGCAGTGACTTAATGGTCATTTTTCAGGATGGAAAGACAGAGCAGCTGGGGCCCTCCAGGGATTGATGCTGGGACTGGTTCCATTCATCATTGCCAATGACCCAGAGAAGGGAGCAAAGAGCAAGGTCTCCAGTTTCAGAACAGACTAAGCTCTTCCGAGTGGTCCAATGCCAGCCTGTAGCAAAGGGAGGAATTCCTGAAAGGCCTCAACACTGGGCAGTCGGGGAAGGGAAGGTGGCACCAACAAGCGGAGGGAAGTTACCCAACCTGTGACTATGGGATGCTGAAACTGAGCTGGTGGTTAAAGCTCYGGAGCTACCAGGGACCATTCTCTGCAACACTCGCTCACGCAGCAGCCGCCTCCAAAAACGCTCCCCAACGCAGGGCGGCCTCGGGAGAGCCGTTGAGACGAGGGCGGAGAGCCACTGCAGGGAAACAACGGCTCTGTGAGCGCGTCACGCTGCTCTCCGCGCCGACAGGAGGACGGAGCGGCACAGGTAGCACACACCAAGCAGGTGCCTCCTGTTCTGCTATACTCACACTCAAATAGATCTCTTGTAACAAAAAAAAAAATTAAAAAAGCAAAGCAAAAACCCAACCAAACAAAAAATAAATAGGGGGAAAACAGAGGACTACAGCAAGGTCTACACATGATCCATAAATAGATGCTGCTCTTCAGTGAAATGTCATTATTTTCAAATAAAAGTTATGTTTAATTGTTATGGTATTGACATATTTTGCATTGCATATTATGTCCATACATTAATCTGAAGAATATTGATGCACATGTGCAAAACTCTGCTCAAAATGCCACTTCAAATAAACCATCTACAAATTACTGGATGAACCTTGCAAGTTGCTCAGACTAATKTTAGAGGGTTTTCATGCAAGTAAAACTGTAAAACAGAATAAATTACCTTGCCAASTAAATTCCTCCAAATTTTATATGGAAAATTTACTTTATGAAACACAGGAGAAAGTTATTTAAAGTTAATTTGAACTCATGAAATGCAAGCCCATGACACACAATTTATTATACACTCTAGAAGCCATCCCACACTTGATTCAAATACCACCARTGCTGATGTCCAAACCCAATTCCAATCCTTTCTTCAGATGCTCTAAATTAATTGCCTTAAAGCTTTCAATATTTTTATGTAATAAGRACATAACAACTAGCAGACATGAGATCATACTTATAATGATGAACTATTAATCTTACTATTCCTGTTGCACARTCCTGTTGCTCTCTATTGGGTTATTAACTTGGCTTTTTAATTCTTTCAATATATCTGTAACCACGTGCTTATCTTCTTTTTGACCTTAAAAGATAAAGGATCTGATCAAATTTGGGCCAYAGTCCAGGCTAGGACTGGTTTCTATTGCTCCAGTTTCTTTTCTGTTGTTCCATACTATACTGTTTAATTGGGTCCCAACAAAAATATAAGCATTTGGAAAAGGGTAACTTCCCCCAGGGAAGTTAAACCGCTCTGACCTCCTCAAATTATGCTGACCAAAGTGATGTACTGATTTTCAGAAATGCACCCATGCTCATGCGCTCAAACTGTTTGTTCTGGAACTGATAAACAGCAGGGGCAACTCTCAGRAATTCCTCTGACTTCTTTTTGACAGCRTCTACACGTACTCGCTATTTTTATTCAGTGTTTATCACTGTCACATGCTGCTATTTCACACTCGCTTTCATCCACAATATCCAGATAAATACCATCTGGATATGTTAAAACCTTTAGGCAGAATAGTAAAGAAGTAAATGTGAACATCATGCTTTTTAGGTGCAGTAATGACAACATTTCTCCCTCTCATGAGAGCAAGGCGAGACGTGAACACTTGGGGAGTGCGTTTGGAGGGGGACATGAGGTTCCCATTGTTTCTTCCCAAGCTTATTTCTACTTTTCCTTTAGTGACAGTGTAATGAAAGATGATCAACACATCCAACACAAAACCATTTTTCTCTTCTTGTCCCTTCTAAGCAGCTCTTTGAGAATTTAGTCATATGGATCAATATGGTTTAATTGTTTGCATCTCAGTTGATCCATCACAAATAAAAACAACCTAGCAGGATAACCTGCCCTAAGCAGAACCACCATGTTTTGTCACTAGTGATTTGGACAAAATATCTYGAGTAGTATGGGGGAGAAATCTATGGGAAATTGGTATTCTCTGGAAAGGCTGCCACGTGCAGCACCACTGCAATGTGGATGCGCTTCCAATGGAAATGTACCAAGATCCAAATTCGCTGTAACAAAAAGGAGTGAATRACTAGTAAATGGCAGAAAAAAAATAGCCATCACAATTGGATGTGAAGCAGTAACTAGAAGTGACACCCTTTTCTAAAACTAGTAATCAAATTTGACATCTTCCACAAACACAAAACAAAAAACCCACAAAATAACCCACGGAATTTGCAGTTGGGAAGTGCTGACAGAACACCAAAATGCATCAGCAATAACAAGAAGCACAACACATTAGCGAGCATATATTGCAGCAATTTGCTTGGGCTTAAAAGGGCACCCTGTTAACAGATGTTCCTGGCACTCCGTGTCCTACTCAGAGCACTAATGTAAAAGGGATTGTGAGCATCTTTGTCCAGATGTTTATTAACACATTATCTCAGATAAAGTGTGGTAGGCTAATCCTAGTTACTGACATGCTCCCTTTAACCTCCCCTGCCTATCACTCAGTAAAGTGATCAAGAGTGAACTATATCCCTGGATAAATATGTGGTTTTTCAGGAGTGGCACAGGCTCTTCTGAGGAGTGGAGATTTATGGATTTGTAAGGATAATGTGTTTCTTGAGAACACATTTTATCTGCATGGAATTTAGATTTCATTCACATGGGAAAAGTTATACTATGGGAAACAGTCCTCAAATAAAATTGTGTTCATCAGAAATTTGTTTTCCATGCAATAAATTCCACTCAGAGCTGCTAGACTGAAAGAGACATGCCAACCTTATCTTTTAAAAATTACCAGGATGGGACTGCCRTTTCGTTCTGGTGAGAATGGAAAACAAAGTTCTCATTCATCACTGACAGAAACAAGATGCTGCTATGAAATGGGCAGATGAAAATGTCATTTTATAGCTGAAATGCATCTCATGCATCTTGGATGTATAATAATTCCTAATTCAATTCTTGTTACATCATATTCCTGAACAGACTAAATATTGGATTGTTGCAGACCAAACAGTGAGATGATCTTGACCTTTCAGAGAAGAAAGTGTTTCTTCCATTTTGCATTTGGAGGGTCTAAAACAATGACAAATATGTTCTCCTTCATAATTTATAAACTATCTTTAAACGATACAATTTATAATATATGGAATATATGCAACTACCACAATAATTTGGAAGGTCTTGGATGGCTATTTCATGTATATGCTCTGGAACTACCGCAATAATTTGGAAGGTCTTGGATGGCTATTTCATGTATGTGCTCTGGAACTACCACAATAATTTGGAAGGTCTTGGATGGCTATTTCATGTATGTGCTCTGGTTGCTCTCCTGCATTCGGTGTTGCTGGTTTTACAGCTGACAGTTACACGCAGGGAGTCACTGCTGTGGCGCCGTCACCGCAGATCCTGGCCCCGGACACAGAAAGAGCCAGGAGGGAGATCCAGTTTGTTCCTTCAGCTTACATAATTGCATCATGCTTCATACAAACCGTAAGGCTCAATGGGTGAAGAGGTCTTGGAAGGAATTTGAACATTTGCCATTGTAACATTAGGTAATGACATTTTAACAGTTCAATTAACCATCAGGCAGCCAAGAGTTGGATGAGAACAGTTGAAACCATTGACTAATTAACTCACCAAACAAGATGCTGCAGGGAAGGGGAAATAACCCTATTTGTTTTGAATGGCCTGTTGAAAAGGCCTGGCTGGCGGGATAAAAGGGAGGGTGCCAGTCTGCAAGGGAGTCTGTAGAGGGTCATAAGGTATTAAAACAAACATCAACAACACCCCCTACAAACAAAGCAACAAAAATATATCACTTGTAAAAATTTGTAAAATGCAGGTCTGAAGAGGCTAATAAATAAATGAAGGAAAATACAGAARAGAGGATTCAATGCTTAATCACCAGACTCAAGGGATTCTGGTATATAGATCAAAGTAAACGCAAAAAAAAAAGTTGAGTTAAAATACAGCAYTAGCAGTTCTGTTGATTACCTATTCAGAAGAATTTATAAATAAGGTGAAAATTCAAAAACTCAGGACTTCCAAATAATCGGTATCTAAAAGGAATTTACGTCAACTGCTGCACTACAAGCTATTTTGAGCAGCTGAAAGAGTAAGCCACAGGCACACAGTGACACAGGTCCAGCTGAGGGAGTTACCAACTTCTTAACTAGGAATTCACCTGCAGGCCTCTCAAGCAACATTCATCCCATGTCCAAAAGGTTGAACAGTTCTGTGGAATTATTAAAGATATTTTTGCTTGGTATCACTACAGCAGAAGCTTCAGAAGTATCACCTACTGCTGGATGGTAAAAGTCAGTGATGGACAAATACAGCTGAGCTGCTTCAACTATAATTGGAAACATGACATTTAGCCTTCCAGTAATGGTGCCAGTAAATGAATTACTGGGGAAAAAAAAAGACTGATAAAAAAAGATTAAAAGATCCCCCAAAGAAACAGCAAGAGCAACAAAAGGTTCTCTCTCCCAGAAGCTTCCCCAAGAGARACCCTCAAACTTATTTGGGGTAGTTTAGAAAGGAATGTAAAACAAATACAGTTCAATCTCTTAAGGTACGATAAAAGCTTTAAATCAGCTTTAAATACTACAGCAAGTGAAGGCCACGTGCATAAAATGCTTTTTAAGCATTTGTAACCTTACTAGACATATTTCTACATCATAGGTGTACATACAACACGTGGGGRAGATGGGTTTAAATCACTCCAAATCCTGGGGCTAGAACATGAAGGTAAATGGCACCTGATGCCAATGGTCTCAGGTTCACTTAACCTTCGAAGAGCACCAGTGTGAAGACTTTTTTATCTTCAGAGCGTAGCAAGGCAGCTGAAGCTAGCTTTGTATATGAAAAAGCATGGGGCTAGAGCATGTTCAATCAACACCAACTCACCTGTCATAGATGGTGCCACCTTTCTTTGCCCTTTGTGGTCCACAGTACCCTCGTATGCTACAGTCACATCATAAACTGCATCCAAGTAGTCCTTCATTGTGTCAATGGCTACATGAGTTGCCTTCACACGTGGTGTCAGCACATGTTTTAATACAGTAAGTCCTAGGGTGGGAAAAGGAAAAAAAGATAGTTTTAGAAGTAAAATGGACCTCACAGAAAAAAGAAACACCATGCCAAGACATCACAGAACCTCCAACTCAAAATAAATAAATAAATAAATAAATAAATAAATAAATAAATAAATTTACGTTGTCAATTTATAACCTGTGTTAACATGCTGCAGGTTTTCATGCCCTTAAAAACAGAGAAAGGGCCAGCAAACACACTACACATCTTCTCCTGAACAGATGTACAAGATAACAGAAGTTTTACTGGAATTTAATTAAAGGCAAGTTGCTCAACAAAATAATCCTTTATGTGGCTCATAACCTACGAACAGAAGTTCCTCCTTACTGCTTCTGAGTGAAGAAAAAAATGAGGTGAACTGAGAAACAGTAAACACATAGAACAGTCTTCTGAAATTCTGTGTCAGAAACCGCTTTGGTAGATAAGGTGTAAGAACAGATAAATTCAAGTGTTTATAATTCTCATGTACCATTGTAGTTCCAATGGGCAAAACACATCAACATATCAAATCCTAATTTTGCCCCATAAATTAAAACAGCAGTTATATGAAACTGCACATACTAAAACAGGACACTGCACTTCTCCAAAGCCAACAAGCGAAGAGAAATTTCAACTTTTGACATTTGTTTATTTTGACTTGTACCTCTCTATACTTATGCTTCCTTCTGACTAACGTCGCATCCTGGGACCTTCGACATGGTTACTCTGATGGTCTCTCAACACGATCTTTACCTTCAGATGCCCGAGTTACCAATCACAATGACTTGCTGCTATCAGAAAGGGGGAAATGCACTTCACCCTCACATCCCTTTCCCATCACTTTTCTCCTTCTGCATGCATGATCCTGCCACTAAACCCTGCACAGCTCTGGAATCCCTCCCCAACTCCCAGCTGATTCAACTCACCATTCCAGAAGAAACCAGCCATCAGAGGAGGCTGGGATAACAAAACAGAGCTGGGAGGAAGGAGAAAACCCTTGCTATTTCCCTGGCAGTAAGATAATAGACTTACTTAGTTACTAACAAATGCATACTCAAAGATATCTTTTCTACTGGTCCAGAACACAGAGGTTCCTATGTCTAGGACAAAAAACATTGTCAAGTTTAACAGCAGCCTGCAAGTTTTACTTTACTTTACTTTACACTCCTTGACTCCTCTGACTGCTTCTACCTAGACCATGCTTAAGAATATAGTGGGATTAACAATGAAAACTATATTCTACTTTTAGTATTTTAATATAAATGAATCTCAAAACAAATACAAACTTTTCATGATGTGAACATAGCAATTCCACGCTTATTTGAAAGTAGGAACAAAAAAAGGTACTTAATAGAGAAATTTCAGTATCTTATTATTAAATGTGCATTCTTCTGAAAAGAATAAAGTATTGGATGATGATTATGGTTATTTCTTATCTTCCACCTGTTCTACTCTTGAATGTACTTTTAAAGAGTCAGCCATTGCTGCAAGTGGTTCCCAATAAATGGAACAGAGATTTTTCCAAGCCAAAGTAGGCAGAAATATTTTAACCTGCAAAACTAACACAAATGAATTTTATATCATGTTCCAATTTTAACTGGACATTTCTCCCTTTCTGTTGGGTAAAGTATACTTGATTTTAAAATTATCGAAGTGTCTATCACACACTGTAAAGTAACATTGGTTTCCACATTGTTCTAGGATTTTTATAGTTGAAAATTATGGAATAAATCATTACCACTCTCCCCATTTCTTAGCACTTGCTAAGGGTCTCTGTTGAAATAAGGACATAAAAGGTTATTTACTGGCACTCTTTCCGAAGTCATTGTTCTGAGTTCTCCCGGCAACAGTGATAACTGTCTGTGTAAAATGTTACATAGATCCTGTAAATATTTTGAAGCACAACACAGTGGCAGTTTGCTGTTTTGTTTTCTTTCTTTTTTTTTTTCTTTTTTTTTTTTTTTTTCTTTTAAAGCTTGTGAACTATCACATCAAACAGCTAATCATGTTATGTTTCCAAATGTTTACTCCCTGAGCGATCTGCACGCCGACCCCAGCGGTGTGAGCGAGGAGGCGAGCGCGGACAATCCGCTCAACACACCCCTCTTGCTGACCCACATTCCCAAATGTCCTCTTTTTGTCCTTAAAGTTTCCCATTCTTGCCTTGCCAAGCTACTACTGCAGAGAGGGCAAGGGGAAATTCAGGCTTCAATGAGGACCAAGTCCTGTGGACAAATGAGGTATCAAAGGCTAGTCAGTGCTGGGGTGTTTTTGAATCCATGGCCTACTTTGCTGCTGAAGATGGTCACTGAGAATCAGGGAAGGGAAAAACAGCAGCAGGAGCCTCTCCTATTCCACTGGTCACTGCTGCCCTCTTAAAGATTTCAGGACAAACAGGCTATGCCTCCAGTCGAAATCAATGAAGTTCATAATCCATTTCTCAGTGCATCCCCAGTGTTGACAGACATGCAACAACCACRGGAGTTCAACACGTCCTTTTAAAGGATCTGTTTTACAAAACCATTAACCACACATTCTCACACCTTCTTGGGGATCTCTGCTAAAAGCAGCAAACACAGTTTCAACTCAACGCGCTGCGCTGCAGTCGCCCTGGCAAGCTGCCTGTACCCAATTCACAAACGCTGCTTAAACTGTTTTTAGCTGTTGTGCAATGCTCACTTAGGGCTCTCTGTCAAAGTATTTGAGGTCATGAGATTTTACTTGAAATGCCAAAGAAAACAAGCTAAATGTCTAATAAGGTTATACTCTACCTTATAATGCTAAAGCCTTG
This sequence comes from Nothoprocta perdicaria, assembly GCF_003342845.1. Taxonomy (NCBI): domain Eukaryota; kingdom Metazoa; phylum Chordata; class Aves; order Tinamiformes; family Tinamidae; genus Nothoprocta; species Nothoprocta perdicaria. Next base: position 1,598,361 of record NW_020454550.1, read on the forward strand.
TTTTTCGCCATAAGCTGATTTTTAAGTGGTAAGAAGAAATCTGGTATTATAATACYAGATATTATAATATCTCAATGCAGTCTAAACAAACCCTATCATGGGCTTCTGAAGTTATTAAAATAATGTGAAAATCTGGAGAAATAAAGACAGCAGTGGTACTTTAAATAACATCCTGTTTATCAGACTATTATAAGATACAGAACTGCCTTAGAAAAAGCGTGCAATGAAACTGAGTGAAATAAAAGGTTTTAGCTAGAGAATTACAAAGGCCCAAATCATCAGTGTCTCCAAAACTGAGTTTTTCGTGTAAACTGGAAAGAGTGAAAAATAAACAACCCCGCCACTTATTTAATCTCTCAGGGTGAAACTACACGACAGCCAAGTACAACTCTCCGTGGAGAGATGATCTCTCTTGCTCTTCCTTCCAGAGCAGTGCAAGCAGCCCAGCTACAGCTTCAGCGTTGTCCATGAATCCTATTTTTACTCCCACATATACACACACAACACATGTTGAGAATGGAAAACAGGGTAAAAAACACTTCCAACTTAATATATTCCATTAAAACCATCATATTTAGTCAAAAAAAGTTATGCTCTCACTAAAAGTGGATGTGACATCATTTTGAGAAGTCTCCCCCTCCCACCAATACGTCTGTATCAGTTGGTATTAATATAAAAATTATTATATTTGGGGATGAAAAACAATTAACCAAACTCAAAATCAAGTAGATACRTAATAGTATTAAAAAGCCATATGCTCTTGGAAAAAGTGCTGTTATTATGGACAAGAAATGTAAGTAACGCCCGTAAGAAGCATGAGACCACTCCACACCAGCCACAGCAGACATCACACTGTGGCACCCTTTCTTCCAAAATAGATGTCTACAAAAAGGTAGTTTTTAAGAATACAATGCAGCTTTTTACCCTCCTAAACCTCATTCTCTAAAGGACAATGTTTAATACTGGAAGCCCTTTCCTCACTCACTAACACAGGCATCTCCAATGTTACTCAAGTTCTCTCCACAAACACATCTTTAATTACATTTTCCTCTCTGCATTTCATTGTGTGCTTTTAAATCAAACTTGCTTACTTGAAAATGTACGGAAAAAAAAAAAGGAAAAGCTATTTTTGAGAGACAGTTCCAAATAAACATTTCTTGATATTGAATACTTTAGATAGATTTAAAATACAATCTAAAACTACTGCCAAGATCTAGAAGGGAAACATTTTCAATTAGCTCAGTTGAAATACCACTTTTTTACGTGACCTGTAAAAGCAATTTTGAGATAAGCACATCCTGCACACACAAACATCTTAGTAGAAAGCATGATACTATTCAAGATAAACTCTGAATTAGAAAACATTTATATTTGCAACTTTTCTGTCTAAAAACAAAAAAGATAATAAATGAATACCTTAAATATTTGCTTGATTAAACGACCTATGTCAGAAATCAAACAYAAATATAAAATTCCATTCGATGCCTTTCCCCGGGGATGATTGTTTTGTCTGCATTCAACAGCAGCAAGCCAAGCTAAATTTAACAAACTTTTATCATGTTCTCTTTAACTTTTCAAAGGGAAATAGTATCAGTAGGAAGGTGTTGGATTTATTATTTATTTTCAACTCTTTTCCAACTAGATGTCACAATTTGGATAAAGTTCATAACATGCTAAACCCAAGGAATCTGTGGTCATTTGGAATGGATTTACAGGTCCAGGACTACAAAATGCAGGTCTAACATCCTTAGAATATATTCAGAAATCTATGCTTATATGTTTTGTCAAGKCACAAATAAAACAAATTTTATACTAAAAGCTGATACAAAAAATAAGTGTTCTTGCGGACTTACAGAAATTTTGTTCTATAGTCCACTACCAGTAATATGCTTTGAAAGATGAACAGTTTAGTACAAATAAATGAAAATTGACCCTTCTAACATTATGAAAATATTAACATTAAACCCTTATGAAAACACAGGTGCCACCTACATACTCAAAAGTTCAAGCCCACTCACTAGCATGGAAGAATCACTGCACCTTAAAGGCATCTAAAATACAGGGACCCTTTTTATACTGTGATCTAAATGAAGTGACTGCCACATTTTGAAGACAACTCTCACGTTAGTCAATTACTCCCTTACGTAGGAAACTAAAGGAGATTCTACCCTAGGATCACTCACTATGCAGTTAATGGCAAGTCCTGGAAGGCAAAAGCACGGGGTGAAGTTGGGAGACATGGGACAAAATAYGTATCTTTCCCAGTGCAATCAAACAACGTATTTTGAGACTGAAATGTTGCCTGTTTCATTGTAGCTAAAAACCCCAGTGGTAGATTCRAATTTTATGACACTTATAAATAATTGCTGGTTTCTGAGAGTGAGATACAAGACAGTGTTCTTAGTTTATGACCATAAAACCCAGTGTCCCTGGAGGTAGGTGAAGGTTTGTATCCCCCTGACGACCACGGCCAGCGCTTACAGCCAGCTCTGCCGYGTCCAGCGGAGCAGCAGCGGGGCCGCCTCTGCGCGTGCCGCCCTCCAAGGGACAGGGACACCGGCGCTCCTCACCGAGAACTGGCAGTGCCGCCARCCGAGAACTTGGCTGGGGTGACAGTCCAGTTCGTGAAATTCATTTTTCACTGCATATTTTGTTTTAAATAATTTTCTAAAAATAATGAGAAGGCACACAGCCCTAATCCTTCCCTAGGAGTTTCTCCATGTCTTATAACTTTCAGGTTCGATTTTTTTCATATTGAAATTGGATCCCCTCTGTATGCTTGATTTACCTGTGTTTCAGAAAAAAAACCAAACCTGTCTACTCTTGCTAGGAAAGGATCTTATGTAGAACTCAAGCCCTGTAACAGAAAAAAGAAAAATATAAAATATTTACAATAATAAAAAAGGCGCCTCTCTTTCAAAGAGGACCTGAGTCACCTTGAAATTCTTTTGGTTGGTATCCTTTCTTCTTACTGTGGACAGATAGATTTATTAATGAATGCTCTGGTATCAGTTATATCAAGACAAGACTAAATTAGACCTCTTTGTTTCCCTAAGAGGAATGGAGTACCAATTTCACAGAATAAAAGAATGGTTGAGGTTGGAAGGCACCTCTAGAGAGCATCTAGTCCAACCTCCCTGCTCCAGCAGGGACACCCAGAGCACATGACACAGGGCGCCATCCAGGTGGGTTTGGAAGATCTCCAGAGAAGGAGACTCCACAACCTCCCTGGGCAGCCTGTTCCAGRGCTCTGTCACCCTCACAGTGAAGAAGTTCTTCCTCACATGCAGATGGAACTGCCTGTGTTTCAGCTTACACCCATTGCCCTATAACTGGCCACCACTGAGAAGAGTTTGGCCCCTTCCTCCCTACATTCACCCTTCAGGTGAATATTAATCAGATCCCCTCTCAGTTTTGGGCACTGAGTTAGGAAATGATCGTATTCCTCTGATGGTCAGCTGTACGAAACCAGAAGCTGCGAGGCTGTTCTGGACAGCAACGCAACCGCAGGTTTTCAGTCCTGCAGAGGTCCATAGCCCCCCGGTACAGGGCACAGCAGCAGGGTGAGCAGCCACCYGCAGGCCTCGGCCTGGCGCCAGGCTCCAGCTCGGCTCCCGCGCAGAAGCCCCAGCTGCTGGGCCCGTGGGGGCACCGGGGTGGTGGCTGGAAGCCGCAGGCTTCCCACAGCGTTTTGGGCACTTTCATATTGTTTTAATGAACCTCTCTTTCACAGACCACTGAAAGAAAACAGCAGGTGCTGCTCTGTGCTGTGCAGCAGTGTGGGGAAACCCTGAGGAGCCACCACCTCCTCGGGGAGTTCCTATCCCAGCTTTCTGAAGATGATGGTAGGTGCCCTGAAGCTCCCACCTGACAGGATAGTTTGATACGTTGTTTTTCAGGCTGCCCATCCCTGCTTCACCACTACCTTTATGAGAGGTGCTCTAATTCAAATGAATATGATTTTTTTTTCCCATTAACTTGCCAATATAGGCTGCAGAATAAATCTTACCATTAACTTCACAGTTCAGTGTTCACCTTCCATTCTCTCTGTACTAAATATTGGAGGGACAACATTTTTGTGAGGAAAAAAAAATATAAAAAGACATTGTGAAAAAGTACATCACAAGGATTCTAAACTAGGAGAGATGTTTCCTTTCAATTTCCCTTCAATTTCCCTTTTCACCTGTACCACAAAGTTTTTAAAAGGAATGACCCTTAGAATTACAAAAGCACATCAGTACCTGAGAAAGAGCAGGTGGAAGAGCAGCACTTGCTATTTGATTTCAATGGTCTGTRAAACAAAGAGGTTCCTTAAAATAATAATAAAATGCCAAAGAGAGAATGATTCTCTCTCCTTGCAAAGAGAGGATGGAGTAAAAAAGGATAATTCTCAAACACCCGCTCTGAACTSTCAAAGAACCGACAACCTGAATGAAACATTTGACTTCTATTTCCGACAGGAAACTGAAGTGATGAATATGCTGTGACTTGGGCTCACACACGAATTCCATTCTTCCCAAGGAGAAGAAAAGCATATATCCTTTTGGACAAAATCTAACAATACACTTACTTGCTTGATGATATCAACAGGCTGATTCACAGAATTCTGAATTCATTTCAGTGTGTCACAGAAATGAATTTACCAGACCCATTTGTTATTCTTTGTTTACCTTTGGGATGAATTATTTTACTTTTGGTCAACAGGAAAAAACAAAGCCAGGAAACATGTTCACTGAATTGTTGAAGTGAGAAGTCTAGATGTTTTGCGTATATGATGTGACAAATATGAAAAAAACTTCAGACACCCTTTTTTTTTTTTGCAAGCCATTCCAAAATTGAAATAATTCCATCTAAGGGGACAATGACAGTGCAAATCTTCATTAAAGCAACTCCACAACAAAGTTCCCCCAAGGAGCAGTGAGAATAGAAGGTGAAGGAAGAATAAAAACCAGAATGCCACGTTAGTACTCGTAGTAAATAAGATGTCTTTTAAGGCTTAATGTTCCCTCTGTAAATTGTCTTTTATAACAACAATAACCGTATTGGCAGTTATAACGTGAATTTTGGTAGTTCAGTAGCCTGATCTCATGTGGGCAATTTCTATGCCCCTGATGGAGTAGAAAAAGAAGCGTTGACAAATATAGATAGAAGCTAAAGAAAATTTCATTGAAAATTAATACCCTTGTGCAATGTAAAATAAACWAATTGTCTGTATATAAGCTAGCCCTAGCTGAAAAAAAGAAAAAAAATCAGGAAAGACGGATTAATAGGAATAACACTGGCTTTCTAAAGTGTTAAGTATGAGATGAACAGGCTTAATAGTAATATAATTCATCAAAAAKAATGATTTCAAAAGCTTTTCTTACTTACCTTCTTTTTCAGCAAATGACTGACTATCTGCAATGACTTTCGGTATTTCTGGATTGTAACGAGTCCCCTCTGGAAAAATCACTAAATACATCTGTGGGACAAAAAAGAGGTATAAGTTCTTAGAATTAAAAGTAGTTGATTCCTTTTAGAGAGTGAACGTTACTTAAAAGGTCCACAGTATTTATTTCACACTGCCTATGGCTGCAAGGGTCCAAAGAATATCAGAATACTTCAAAAAAAAAATTCTTAGCCACAGGGAACATAGTGCTTAGGAAGTACAATAATTTTCTGCCATCTGTCCCCCCACAGAAAGTTGATTAGGTGGTTTATGAAGGTACACAGCATGCGACAACTCAAAATTTGAACTTCAAAGTCACATTCCTTTAAGCATCTGTTTATGCAGGGTTAGATTTTGCCTGTAAATTAGTTTGCTTATCTAACTGGTAACAATTCTATTTATGGATTCTTACATCATCAAGCAAGTACTGTTTGYCTAAGTATGTAGATAATGTACATGTTATGTACATGTACATAATGTACAAAGAAGAAATCAATTTTATGAATTTTCCTTCCTCATTTTTTCCTCAATCTTGCATAATCTTCTACACAAAATCTTTATACAAAGCACTATTTAGGCAGTGAAAATTTCATTCTGGGGCTCACCTGCAACAGAAAAAGCTACTGCCACAAACCAGCATGGAGTTGAATGTGAATTGACATCCACAGTTAAATGCTGTGCTTASACTATTTCTTTATCTTTGCAGAAATGCAAATATTTGCATTTTACCAGAAATATTTGAAAATTWAAAAAAAGTGAGTAAAAAGGAATTTGCATTTCAGAGGCAAAGTGCTTTCTATTCATTTTCCTTTGTTCTGGCAAGACTGCAGCATAAGCATGACAGACTCAGTTGCCCATCCACACATTCACCCAGTCATTTTGTCTCTGAAGTTCACAGTGGAGATATTTAAGTGACTAAATTRAAATATTCAGAATTAACCAGAAAAGGCACAATATTCAATCCCAGACACCTTTTTTATTCTTAAATGTGCGGATATTCAAACCACATAGTTTGAATCAGATCTGCAAAATGGTAGTCCGAGATGAAGCTTCTTTTCCCGGTCACTAAAGCAGGAATCCTCAGTCCCGGAGGGAATTCCAGGGTTGTAGCTGTTGAGTGTGATAATTGAGCACAGAGGGTAGGAAAATCATTCCTGGTACAGGGATCAGGAGCCAGAAACATTCCACAACATTTCCATCTCTTCCCCTCCAAAGAAGATAATGAGTCATCAAAAGCTGATTACAACCAAGAGCGCAAGAGCTACTTACTCCTGTCCTGCATTAGTAATACAAGGCAAGGGTACAAATTATATTTTAATTATTCTTGTAATCCACAGACTCCCGAAAGCTGAACAAGTTTGTTGACCAATTTGAATGTTTCTTAATCAAAAGCATACTGGCAAGACCAGTCTTTGTTCTACATGCAGTACATATAAATCTGTTTACGCTGCTTATATATGCAGTGCATATAAATCTCCTATGCTGTTTATTATGGCTATTTATATTCCTCAGTTTACATTCCTGAATTTTCCTCAGGCAAAGATGTCCTGCTTATACATATGGGCAGTCCTGCCCACGACAAGAATATCCTGCCAGTGCAATTTAGCTACTGAACCTACCTGCAGGCCTGGCTGTTCTCATCTCCTGGCATGGGCAGCAGAAGCTAAATCCTTAAGCACCATTCCCAAAAGATTATCAGAGCTATAAATCTTTAAGATTTTAATTACTAGATAAGCTTCCCTGAACTCAGATGATGAATTGCTGGACTATAGGAACATATTAATCGCCTAGAAAGAGTAGCTGTAGTTAAGGCAACTTTTACTTGCATAATATTTCACTTAGGGCCATGTAATCAGCCATGCTGAACTTGGTGCACTCTCAGAGCAAATGCAAAAACAGGGTTCACGCTCAAAGCAAGATATCACCAATCGGTGATATCACTGATGCACCAATTTTAGTCAAAATAGAATAGGCCTCTGTTCAGCTGTAATTGACACTTTCATGATGATTCCAGTGTTGCAGATAAATGGAAAATTTTTGTGTAATGATGACACGCTGCTTCTGACCAATTCCAAAACTTAAAGGAGTGGATTAGGACTCTGACAGTAACTGATTTTGGCTAAAGCTAGAAAGACTGAGAGCGRCAGGGGTTAGATGCAGATTCCCCAGTGTAAAAATCACTGCACATATCCACTTAATATACAGATGAAGCAAATGGATTACACCTGTTTTCACCCACAAATAACTCCACACATTTCCCCAGTGTTCTSAGAAACAGCAATAGCACAGAGAGAGGCAGTGCTTACAGAGCAGAAGGAGAGCAGCATAGGAAACCCTTGGGGCACATCAGGGAGTTCTAAGTTTTGGGTAGGCGAAAAGGGCCCGAAGCAAAACAGGGTGTCCCTGGACTCCAGAGCCAGCCCAGGTGGTACCACAAACATGCATCAAGAAGAGGCAATAAAGAGAAAAACCTAAGGGAGAAGAACTTATTTTCTGTTTGGGTTACAGAGCCCTGGAACAGGCTGCCCAGAGAGGTTGTGGGGTCTCCTTCTCTGGAGATCATCCCGCCTGGATACCACCCTGTGCCATGTGCTCTATGGATATGTGGATATATGGATATGTAATATGGCACATTAGGATATGTGCCCTGCTGGAGCAGGGGGGAGCTGGAGYTGATCTCTGCAGGTCTCTTCCAACCTCAACCATTCTGTGATGCTGTGAGAACTGGGCTTAGAAATGAGTGACTCCATGATAAACTAATTAGATTAAGTCTTTATGTGGTTGTATTAATGTATCTGTCCTCTTCATGYTCCTCACGTCTGATTCACTTTGCTTGGTATAACCAAGACTTAGTTTGTTAGTCAGGTTTGCAGTTGAGAAGACTTAATTTTCTTTATAAAACCAGGAGATTGCGTATATCAGTGCCTCTTGTTATACTATTACTTTGAGAAACACAATCTTGTTGTGGCCTACATTAAAACAACACAAAAGCGTCCTTCAAATTGTGTGACTGTTTCTGCTCTTCAAATAAGGCAWGAGATTAAAACGTGTTCCCAATCAGATAACTAAAATCTCATGGCTTAAAATAAGCACTGGCAATTAGAAGGGCTCAGTAACGAGCTCAGTAATGAGTGTAGCGTTAAATGGTGATTAGGGGGGGCAAAGAGCTTGTTAGACCAACTCGAGCAGGAGGCTCTGGTTCTGCCTCCTGAGAAGCCTTCAGTTTCTTAATGGGGACAGGGAGGGCTCCTGGCAGATTGAGCTTTAATCATTCAGATTCTTTTGCTTAAGCTGTAGGTGGAGAGAAACTGTAAATAAAACAACGACCCTAAGCATAGATTCCCATCCACCTTGCTATGGGCATCATTCCCTCCTTGGCAGCTGGAAGGACGAGCTCTTCCCTGGCACTAAAGGGGGCAGGAAGGCCCTTCGCTGCCCCAGCACCCTACACCAGACTGGCAACCAGGCACAGCTGCTCCTCACACTGAGAAAAGGCCCATTCTGAACCCCGCCAGCCAGYACATAAATGTTAAGAGGAATTCCACAGTAGTAAATTAGTTATTTGCAAAGGAAGCCTACAGCAGTTTAGTCTCGTTTCTGTTAATTTAAGGTGTATGTGCCTCAYGCATGGAAACGTCTCCCGCTTAAACGCATTGTGATTACTCCTGAGTGTCACATTAGGTGCAGCACCGCAAAGCTGCTTCATGAATAATGCAGCAAGGACACAAGTTATCACATCCTGCTCTCCGCAGAAACTGCGGGTTAAAGAGCATTTGCAGCATCTCAATTTAAACTGTTCTCAGATAAAGTGGATTATGGAAAGTTTAGCCTTCTCTCAACTGACAACTCAATGGCCTGTGTCTCGTACCTCAGCAAATACAAACATTTGCCTTRGTAAATGGGCTTTGACATCTTGCAGTTTTATGAACTTAAGCATCTCTCCCTGTATGTTTTGGCTGAAAGATGGGAAACAGAGAACTTCATTTTTACACCGCTTGCCCTTGGTTCCCTTTCCTGGCGTGGCCCAAGGCACATGAAGAAAGCGGCAAYGCCGTCCCGACGAGGGCAGCTGCGCAGGGCCGGCCTGGCCGCCCCGCTCGCAGCCTCCAGTCGCTGTTTCCTCAGGCCGGCCTGGTGACTTCAGCTGCCTGCCACCTACGGGCACGGGGCTGCCCCGTCCATCCACTTCTAACAGTTACCTCAGCAGAGCACRTGGCCAGACATGAGCGCATCAAAAGAATCTTAAGGCGCTTAATTTAAATGCAGCAATAAATTCAACTCCACTCACAGCATTAGTGAAGAAAGACTGAGACCAAGACTCAGATTTTAGTGACCTGCATTTTAATGCGCTGAAGACAAAAACCTTCCGAGAGCTTCATTTAGCAAGTGTTAGCTTAGAAAAGCAGGAGACGGCTTCAAGCACAGCTTCATTTAGCAAGTGTTAGCTTAGAAAAGCAGGAGACGGCTTCAAGCACACGCCTCAGTCTGCACCTTTGCCTACCGAATTATGCTGCCTGCTTCACAGAAAGTAAAATCACAGCCTGGTTGAGGTTGGAAGGGACATCTAGAGACCAGCTTGTCCAGCCCCCTGCTCAAGCAGGGGCACCTGGTGCATTTGGGCACATCTTTGGCATGTGCAAAGAGAAAATAACTATGTGATRCCAATCTGCCACATGGGCGATAAAATGGTTCTCCTTGGTAACACAAAGGAAGATTATCATCATCGAAATGGCCGCCTCCTCACTATGGGTATTACTAGTTAGACACGTCTGGATACTCCTAAGCTTCCCATAAACTGAGCAACTGTCAAACTCCTGTAACAGAAGTTATCTAAATCACTTGCCAAACATGGAGAAATTCCCAAACTAACACAGCCCAAGATAATGTGCTGTGGCATGCTGATAGGAAAAACAAATATTAAGTGGCACACACAGATCAAAGATGTGACAGGCCTTCTGAGAGAGCTTCATGAAGATGCAGAGATTAGTAAGTATGATATTACTGTAATGCTAAAAATATATAAAAGTGGTCAAATAACATTGTGTCTTGACCCAGTACTTTCCTCTAGCTGGAATATTTTTAAGACAACTTAACTTCAAACTATTTGTTAAATACAGAGCACAATGCAACAGAGGTATAATCTAGTTAAGGATACATTTTGTGCACATAAATGAAGACAGAATTTGGCACAAAAAAMCATGCAATGATGCACTCAATAATACAGAATTAAGGCATCCTTACAGACCACAGAAATAGTCGCTGCCAAAATTTAACTGACCTGATTTCTCCTGTGCTAACAGTAATGAACATTATTCACTACTGCATCAGAGAAAGAGCTGCCCACAGGGCAAGTGGAACTCTGCAGTAAAATGACCTTTTCTGTCAGCCAAAAATTTATAGCAAAAATTTGTTATAATGCATTTTTAGCCATCAGAGCTGATACTTTAAAAATAAAGAACAGACACTSTTACTATTCATCTTACGAAATAAATAAGAAGGTAAAAACTGTCCATACTAAATTTCAATCAATGACTGAATTTGACTACTGTCTTAAGAGAAATGATGTACTGATTTAAGGTTTTCCAGTTAGTGTCAGAGCTCTGCACCCAAGTATGCATATACCTCAGTCACCCAAAAAAGACTATTTTCTGAATGCACACAAACAGGAGTAGTATTTTGAAGGTCATAGCAGCCTAGATATTCCATTAACCCAAGGCTGAGTGATTAAAAGGTACACCACTGCTGGCATATGGAACGGTGAGTCCTAATCACATCGTTTCAAATTAAATAAAGCTGAGTTGTTTTATATCACAAGTTATTGCTCTAGTCTTCATGTCAAGCCCAAAAGGCAGACAGCATTTTCATGTACTGTAATGGAGGCGAGGCACAGTGACTTTAACCACTGAGCCACAAACCATGCAGGGAGTCATGGGAAACGTCACTTGACACCAACAGCCATTCTTCAAAATGAAAATTATCAAGAGGGGTTTTTTTTCCCCCTTCAAGAGTAGCAGACAACATTATTCCATCCTAAGCTGTCACTTTCATTAAAATGACTGATCATTGGTATGACTGATGAACTGGACTTCCGAAAGACTTCTCTGACCAGTATTATTACAGTAGTCAAAATGTTGTATCTTCAAACACAAGGAACACTGAAAGTGGTTGCTCAAGGATGTTACCATAACTCATGTTCTAAGATTTAATCCAGATTCTCCTTCCCTATCTACAGATAAAGAAGCTCAGATCATTCATAAAAAGACTAGTCAAAATCCTAACAGTTTTAAGATATTCTAATTAAAAAAAAAAACTGATATATATATATATATTTTATATATATAAACTAAATCCATGATGATTGCTATCTTATAGATTGCAGATATCAGGCACAGTTCGTTTATCTGAATAAGCTTCTGCTGTTAAAAAGATCAAGAAATGAATGGGGGAAAGAAGAAATGTATAATCTTACCGGAATCTCAGCTTTCACGTGGGCCTGCAATTTCGCTCTCATTTCTTTTTCATTGAATTTGGCACTTCTTTTTACATAGACTCCTCCATGCTAACAAAACAGATCAACAAATAAATATTTTAAACCCAGAATATTTGATAAAAGAACAAACACGACCGCAGTGACAAGACATTTATGACTCATGCTGCAAATTTCCCACAAAACATTTTACCCTGGGATCAAAACACTTAAAACGTGTATAAGTTGACAAGGTCTGTTTATATGAAGATGATATCTACAGAAAATATCAGAAGACATCTAAATGTCTTGATTAAAGATGTTAAATAATTTACTGTAAGACAGCACTGTAACTAACCCCAGGGATCCATTCCTGAAAACAGACGAACAGTTTTGCTTCTCCCCGGTACCACTTGCAGATCAAGAGAATTCACGTCAGTGAAGTTACCCAGACACAAGTATTTACCGCAGGGATTAAGGCAAAAACTGCACATACGCATACAAACCTTAGGAGTAGCCCAGAAGTAACYAGCACGGGTCATGCAAACAATTTCATACGGCTTTTTTTTTAAAAAAAAAGAATCAAATGCTTAATATGGAAGTGTTAAATACCAAGACACAGAAACACAAACTCTTTAGAAGGTTAAAGATTTCATAAGCTACTTCTGCTGAAAAATTCTAAATAAACACAATAAAAATTGGCCCATTTTCTAGAAAGATTCCACACAACTTAATCACAAAAACTTCAGTTAAAGCACTATGGCAAAGTACCCACAGAGGAAGAARATTAGAAAGAAATAAAACCTGTCTCATCATTTACCTTTTTCCCATCACTTTATTTCATYTACAGTGTATTTGCAATGGGACAATAAACCAACATGCTGATGAACAAGATGAATTACTGACACAATGAGTTATGACAACAGTAAAACAAAACAACAGAAAAAAAAATACACTAGATAGCTTTCATTTGAAAGCATTTGATTTTTAAAGGACTTAATTTTCAGGTATTTTCAAACTTATTTCCAATAATACCTCTTTTATACCCTTCTAGCCTACCTGTTAGCTCTGGGTTTTAATAGATAATTTCTGYCCACTTGTAGTTTTATAAGCTTGACTGAAACTAGTAAGGGCTGACCCTCAGTCTTAGGGAAGRCTACAGCCTGTTAGAGAAATCCAGGTGTTGCGGTGTGTGTACGAGGGGAGAGCGCAGCTCACTCGCACCGTATGTGGGCAGGAACAAAGTCTCAGGGTTATAATGCACGAGAAAAGAGCTGTGCATTATTCTTTCACTTTCTGTTTTTACTATCCAGAAAGCTGGTTGTGCAGGTGCTTCACTAATGTCAAATTACGACTGTCAAATTATTATTAACTTCCCATTAAATATTCTCTCTTAACATTATTGCCTGTGATTCCCTTCTAAGGTGAAGCAGTCAGTTGCTGCGACCAGCTGGGCTGACAGGGATGGTGAGGACAAAAAGTCAGCAGAGAGGAAAAACCCCAGCCCATCCAGCCTGGCCTTTGCAAGTGGCATCATCATATCAGCAACATCTCAGGAGATTTTACCAGTTACAGGGAAATAATGTCACAAGCAGAAAAAAATTCCAACAACTGTGCAGCAAACAGCCACGTGTTAACTATACACTTCACATTTAACGCTGCTTTTAAGACCTGACACCACTGAAGAGAAGTTTTAGTCTGCAGTGTGACACTCATTGCAGCTGCCCACAAGAAGGGCAAACTTAGCTTGGTATGGAAAGTAGTGAATCCTCTATACACGGCTTGGATGTAATTTGTAAACCTGTGTTTTGTGTGCACTCTACTAGGCCAAACTTTCAATTAGGTCATCCTTTATTAATCAAATTACCAAACAACTGCAGTAAACCGGGAATGGGCTGAACTAACTTATCCTTTTTTCAAATGGTGAACACGGGGGAATCCCAGTTACTGTCATACAGTTTGCTTGGGATAGCACAAAGCCACAGGTAGTTTTGCTTCGCCCATCTCAGACTTCTTCAGGCTTAAAAATAGGCCTGTATTTCTCAGTAGGAAAACAGATACTTTATACAAGAACAGATGAGCTGCATACTGTAAGATCACCAATCACTGCATAAAAACTAAATACATACTGTCGGCTCCTGAAGTGCACAGAAACGCCAAGGGGAAAAATGCCACACGAGCTGAATAGCTGGCTAAAATTCATTGACAACCAAAAGGGAATACAAGCTGAATAATTTTAAAGACAAAGGTATACTTCCTACATTAAAATGACAGGCAAAGTTGGGGATGTCAAAAGTATTTTCCAAAATTATATCCCAACCTCACCGTGTGGTGTAGGAGCTAGTGGCATTTTGGGGGAGAAAGATACGACAAAAAAAAAAAAAAAAAATTAGATCCACCCAAAAATAATACAGACAGTTTTATGAAGAAAAATATTTCTGGTTGATAAATCAAACCTGGAACACAACAGGTTAATTTACGTGGCTCTTTTCCTTTTTACCATTAGAGAGATGCTTCCAATGAAGAATTTGTTAGTTATGCAACTGTATATAGCTCAAATTCCCCAATTTGTATTGCATTTCCTTTTCAGTAAGAGATCAAATGTATGAATGCTTTTCAAAACAGGTTTCTGGAAGTACTGTTTTTAAGATTTTAATTTTTTTCCGCTGTACTTTAAAAGCCTCTCTCTTAGTCAACAATGGATGATGTTTACCAATATACTTCCTTTGTGCCTGAATTTCGCTCTCCTGGACATCCAGACCACGTTTATTTCCAAACAGGATGTTTACCAGAGGTAGGGAATATGAATTCCGTGAGCATGCCGTAATTACGCGGCACTGGAAACTTTTAGTGGAGTGTAAGTGACATCACTGACAGAACATCAACAGGAAGGGCAGGAAGTGTTTTATGTTTTTGCACTGTTTGGTGTGATAAAAACAATAAAAATACCTATTAGCTTGCGCTATAGTCCTGCTGCATCCCGTCTCAGTAATTCAAACACATATGCATCACCATTGTCAGTAAGCTGCCTTTCATTTGTGTCACTGAGTTATTCACACACACATATATATGTATATATTTATATAGTCATTTAATTKTTTTCATATTTATTTCATATCTATTCCTCACTACTTCCTATAGTACTATTAGGTTTTGAGGAAGCCAAAGCTGAACAGATTTTAATTTAATACATGTGATTTGTTTAAAAACATAAGACTACGTTCACATTAATTTCCACAGGAACCTTCTTTTAACAGTCAGTTTCGTAGGCAGGAAACTGAACAACGGATATTCCAGATAGCAATAATAATTTTCCAAAATCTTGGAAAAAAAAATGTGGACACCTAGCGATAGTGGATAGAATAGATATCTTGCCTGTATTTTAATTAAAGATGACTTATAGTACCACCAATTTAATGACTACAGTAAGGTTATTTCCATGCATCAGCCTGCTCACGTTCTGYTGTGGAACACAAATGCAGAGAGCCAGAATCATCAGTGGGCAGGTGTCAGTCAACAGACCAGTCCACTGCCACCCAACGGGCACCCTCACTGAGGCACTTTGCACTCTGTACTAACTTAGGGGACAGGGAGAGCAAATCCTCATTAAGAAACAAAGAAAACACCAGTGTTTTTCCCATTTTCCCTGTGGTATATCCCTTTTTAAATCCAGGAGATAACACGGCAGTTTCAGAAGCTTGCTTGATGGCAAGCAACCTTACTCCAGGCTAGTTTTACAGTCTGCTGGCTAGGGCGATCTCCTGGAAAACATTGTCATCCTCAGGCTRAAAGTAACATTGAACTTGGATCTTCCAGTATCTTGGAGAATACTCTTAACAATTTTCATATTGTACAGAAAGCAGGAACCACAGCCATCACAGATGGCTTTAAGTAAAACAGTGGGACAGTTCACTCCCTAAAAATTGACAGTTTAGGTGAGACCACCCAAGTCTCTGTGCCTCAGTCCAATTTCACAGAATGGGTGAGGTTGGAAGGGACCTCTACAGATCATCAAGTCCAACCCCCTTGGACACCCAGCAGGGACACCCAGCAGGGGCRCAGGGCGGCATCCACGTGGGTTTTGAAGACCTCCAGAGAAGGTGACTCCACATCCTCCCTGGGCAGTCTGTTCCAGGGCTCTGTCACCCTCACAATTCTTCCATATGTTTTTCCTCATATGGAGATGGAATTTCCTGTGTTTTAAATTGTACCCATTACCCCTTATCCCGTCACTGGTAACCACTGAGTTTGGCCTCATCCTCCCTAAATTCTCCCCTCAGGTATTTGTAGATGTTGATCAGATCCCCTCTCAGTATTCTCCAGGCTAAACAGGCTCAGCTYACTTAGTCTTTCCTCATACAATAGGTGCTCCAGTCCCTTMATCATCTTTGYCACTCTACGCTGGATCCTCTCTAGAAGTTCTAGAATTTAGGCATCTGTTTCMAAGCTAAGGCAAGACCTGATTGCTGGGAAAGGCCCCTGTTTAATGAATATCCTATTCTTTAGCATCCCAAATTAGACAGTTCAAAGATATGTGACAAATCTTTGACATATGTTTGCTCTCTAAACATAATCTAACTCATGTCATTGTCTTAGAATCCCATTTTAAAGTACAGTTTCAAAATGAAACAAGATAGTTGTGGCCTTCTGCAAGAATAGGGCTCTCTTGTCTCCTTCACTATTCCCACCAGTGGTCTCATGTCCAAGCCTTTTCTCTTTCCTCAGGTTGTGCTCTCAGACTAAAAGGAACAAGAGGAACATAATGTAGGTTTACAGTGTTCTGGTTTAACTGAAGTCCAAAGCAAAACCATCAGCACTTTCATGAAGACTGAGTTTCTGCTGTTTCTCCTCTGCACTATCCTAGGGTCCAATTTTCCTCTTTTCATTTTGTGCTGAAAAGTAATGACTAAAAAATGAAGTATACCAGAGCAGTGAGTAGAATGACCAGTGAGTAGGAGGTGGGGGGCAGGAGGAAAGCTTTGGTTATACTTTTTGCTAAGGGGACATTTGAACAAAGTATTAGAATATTCAGAAACTTTTTCTAACATAGATTCTGCACTTCTGCACAGATCTAGTAATAGATATTCTGTTCATATAAAATATTACTTTAGAAAAGTAAACCGATTCTTTAATAACTAAAGGAAACATCTAATTACACTGACTGAAGCAAGCTGTTTTCATGCTCAAAAAAGAGTGGGCTCAGAACTGTACCTTGAAAAGGTGTCTTATAACTATAAGCAATGAGGTAAAAGTGTGACACACAAATAGACAGGAAAAAACAAATAGACTTACCTGTGAAAAATACCACCCGTACAATGGGAGCCATTTTAACCCGTCTTTTAAAACATATCGAACGTGGCCAATTGCATTCTGCCTCATTGCCAACATGTCTGCAATAATCCAATCAACTGCAGAGACAAAAGTCCAAAATGTTCAGTTAAATCAGCTTTCAACTGCCACAGATAGCATAAACCATACCTTTTGTACATGCAAGTATCAGTAAAGGCTTCTGAATGAAAATGCCTGATGTGAAGCTCATGAGAGCAAGACTGAAAAGAGATCGAGTAAACTGGCAAGCAGATCAAGAATGTGTAAGAACAAATGGAAAAATGAAGGGAAGGAACTTTCTGAATCAAGGTGATTAATACTTTTTTTTTTTTTTTTTTTTTTTTTAATGAATAGCTCTCATTTAGTCCAATTTTAAATGCTGCAGTACTAGCTTTCCTAGGAGAAGTTTTCAGCACTGCAAAGTTCTATTATAAGACAAATTTTTAGATAAATTATTTTGATTTCAATAATAGTGTTCTTTAGAGGGCATGTTACCATTTGCTGTGTACATAACTCAAATTTATTAGATAGAGAAAATTCTGGAAAGTATTATAAAGCAGCTTTGGATACTGTTTCATTCTTACTTTCTCCTACTGCTGAAATTTTCCATCATACATGTTTGAAATAGTTGTTCCTAACACTCGGCTGTGCATCATGGAAGTTATAAATTTTGCTAAAATGGTGTTTCAGGATCTATTTTCCTATCAGTGCTTCCTCAAATAACCCAAAATGTGGAACAACAGCTCATGAGGATAACCTTATTTTAACAGGTAAAATACCACAGAGCCTGGTTTCCACTTTGCTTGATGTAGTACAAGCTTCATTTGGTATATAACCAAGTCCACAGAGACTGCCACTAATCTGCTTTACTTTGGACAGACCTGTCCGTAGTCTAACCCATAATTAATTTCAGGCATCTGGTAAAACATCCTTAAGATATATTGCAGTGTTCCCCATGGAGTTAATGAAGAGCGAGAGGCGCCTCTGAAATCCTACAAATGGAAATTACACCCACCAGACAGGCCTTGGGGCCCAGTCTCCCCGGACACTTCCTGAATCCTTGGCCTAATTAGGATACTTTGGAGACACTACCTGGTTTAAGAGTCACCATAAAAATTAATGGCAAATAATGTTAGGAGTGTACACAGGAACTTTGCCATGGGTATGGCTAGAGAAAGAAAGGAAAAATTCTTTCCCTCCTCTGTGCAGTTTCTGGTTCTAGCAAGTGCACAGAGTTCATATTCACGCCTTGAGCTTCTTGCCTGCTCGTTTGGATCTAGATGTGGCATCATGAGTCCTCCTTGCAAAAAAATGCACTGCACGGGTAAGTATTTAACACAATGAGTCTCCAATGGAGATGCTATCTCCATTGGTAGGTCCTTTGGWATATTCTCCATTTACCTAGTCACTACTGCAGCCATCCTTCGCCATCTTTTTTTTTTTAATTTTTTTTAAACTTAACTCAGTTGACAAAGCACACAGAAAAACATTACATTAAGACTCTAGATCTGAGATTATTACATAAAATAGTTAATCCCTCTTCCTCCTTTGAAAAAMTCAGCAGATATTGCTAATTAATTTCAAGCCAGGCCCAGGT
Source organism: Nothoprocta perdicaria (assembly GCF_003342845.1). NCBI lineage: Eukaryota > Metazoa > Chordata > Aves > Tinamiformes > Tinamidae > Nothoprocta > Nothoprocta perdicaria. Next base: position 1,617,180 of record NW_020454550.1, read on the forward strand.
CTGATTCTCACTGTGGAGACGTTCAGTAAAAATCACAGAAATCTAAGAAACAGCAGACATTTAAGAAAGGGAAGTAATTTCAACTGTTTTTCTAGACTTTAACTAAATAATGAGATGGGAAAGAAGAATGAGTTATGGCTAAATCCAGACAGCCTCTGGAGGTTGCATTTGGTACAGAAGGAGCCAAGTTTGCCTGCAGTCCTGAAAGTCGAGGGTAAGACACGCTACAGAAACAGGTAGTCAATYCATCTTTACAAATGAACTGGGATATATGCATCATTCTCGGGTCTCCAGGTACTCACTGACCAAACACAAGTCTTAAAAACACATTTAAAAAAAGTGATTATAAAATGTTATAATGATCTTGACTGCCTCTTACTACTATAACTGCAGCCATCACATTTCTATTAACAGTAACAAGATTTTTAAGCATTCTTAGCTTTGACTCATACAGAGAAGGAGATGAGATTAAGTGCTTTGGCATTTCATGCATCTTTCATTACAAGTGTAGCAAGAAGAGCCAAAGCCAAACTTCTATTAAATAAATACTAGAGATGAACCTAAAGCATTGTAGCTATTTCCCTTCTAAGCTCATAACTGTACAATGAGCTGAAATATCCATAGGAAAAACTGTTTTTAATCTAAGAGAGCATATAAGCAAAAAACAATACAAACCTGTACACTGATGGTTTGATAAATATAATATATTTTCTTTATTTTTTGGCAAATCCCCATAGATTATTACCTAAAAAAAAGAAATGTAATATTACTTTATTATTTACATTCATTGCATTATTCAGTAATGAGATTCAGTAAGGTAGGTATTTATCAGGAAAGCTGCCAACAAGTTAGTACCATTAACTCAAATGTCCTCTATATCAGTACTCCTCATGCATACAATCTCATTATCAACAAAGCAGTAAAAATTAATTAGGACATAAGAAAGTCAATCTGTTCTATCTCCACCCTGTAACTTGATCCATGGAAGCAGACCTATACCCACAAGATACCCACTTAATGTAACTAAAAGGGRCCATGAAAAATAATCCTAAAAAAATGTATCATTTAAAAATATCTAAAAAATAATCATTTAACTCTGTATCTGGTGTGCACAAGATGTTTCAGACAGACACTATTAGCTTAGTTAAATCTAAAACTACATAAATCTAAARCTACATTAGATCAAGAGCAGAATCTCCACTATTTATCATAATTTTAACTTTAAAACTAGAAATGCACATGTTTAGGAAGGTTCTTTACATTGGTCTTCAACTTCTAAGAGCAGCTTTTGTGCTGCCTTTCTCCMTTACACTGCAGCACCCTGTGTAACTTGCAATTTTTTCTTTTACCGCAGTAATTATCTGCTAGAGGAACAACCTTTTGAGAGCACGATTACAAAGCAAGATTCAGAAGCAGTAATCCARATCAGCTTTTAAAGTGGATTAATTCAATTAGGTATTATTTCAAACGTACAATGAGAAAGTGAATTAAGCCACTTCAATCGTGAACTGAACAATCCATAAAGCATCTTCACTATAAAAACTGTTCTTGGGCTATTTTGGCTTAGTTTTCCTAAACTGTCTAGGCCGCATTCCCTGCTATTCCCCTAATACCAACAGGCTGTATCCCTTGTTTCCAGAAGTTAGCTGAGTTAAACACACCTTCTTTGAAATGAAAGATCACCAGAACATCACAAAACAGAAACCCACAAATCTATTTGGAAGTTTTACCAACTTACTATAATCACGCTCCCAGTCTGATTTATTTGGAGATTTTAATCAGTAAAATATTTATTATTTATAGATCTTGATTTAAATTGTTTACTGTGACTAGTCTCATATTGATCCTTACTGAATGTCCCTATGAGCATCCCTCTGAAAAATCTGCCAACCCGTTAGTTTATCCGCTACATTGAATGGATAATTTTTTGTATTGTTATACTGTACAAATATCCTACAAAACRGCTACATGTCAAATTTTCTATTCAAGACAAGAAGCTGAATATTGACAAAATGAATTATTCACTAAATACGAAAAATGGGAGATCATCCAATATACACTGAAGAGAACATTACTTTTTTCTTTTCTTCTTCCAAAAAGAGAATACACAATAAATTTTAGCTAAAAATATGTGTAACAAGACAGCTGATAAGTATATTCTAAACAGTTATCAAGAAATTCTAATGTGATTTTGAAAGGGTATAAGAGTACTTTTCTCACTGAAGTTCAATCAGGACTTAAAACCTTCCTGCTGACACTCCAGCAATCACAGGCTACTAAGTGCAAAGCAGCAGCCAGAGGATGTGACTTTGCGGTTCAGTTACAGAAATCCTTCAGGAGTAAAAAATAATCTTCCCATAGTCACTTATGGAGTTAAAACTGGATTTTTCTCTAGCTATTCTCTAGTYATTTCTCTAGCTAAAGTGTATTTCCCTAGCACTGTTACTCTCTATCTCTGCAATCCTGTTTTCTGCGTGACTACCATCCAGCTTCTGGCCAAGATCATTTTAGAGAAAGTCATCGGTTGCACTGGGCTTTTTCCCTAGAACTGTACAGAAGGTATTAAATGTTATCATAAAAGATTAGAAAATAAGAACAAGAAGAAAACAAACCTGCACGTGACCTTGTTAGAGTCCACACAGCAAGGAAACAAAGCTTGAAATATGTGGTTTACAATTTTTATTTCTAACTCCTACTCCTCCACTATAAAGTAAAAAACCTTGGCAAAGCCATATCTATGATTCAAAGCATTCCTTTGTGACTACTGCATTATTAAAAATGAATGTAAAGGATGATTCCCCTAAAAAAGCCATATATGATTATATGCCAAATAGAACAGTAAATCTCTGCTGCCTTTTATTTCAACAAGATTGGATCTAGTTCATTTTTTAATCTCAGCAAATTAGATTCYCGGTGTTATCAGAAATAGAATTCTGTGCACAAGAGCTTGCCMAAAACGCCCATACAGGTATGGCACYGTTTCATTTTTTTTTAATTTTCTGTTTATGATGAAACATGTAGCCACACTCCAGTAAAAAGCAAAAGGAAGATATATTCTTAATTAGTCTTACTAAAGACAAAAAGGATAATTTATTCCAAAGCAAAGGACGAAAAAATAGGAAAGTTTGCTTTGTTCATTCAACAGTCAGAAGGACAATAATCCTTTAGTGTCATTTTGAGGACAAGATGGCTCAGTCTAAGAGGATGTAACAGCTTTAACTACAGCCCCATTTGTTTCAGCACTGCCTATTTCAGTCATTTCTACAGAAGACTTACACAGCTGCTCTTTTGCCTTAGATGAACTATTCAARTATTAGGCATTCACAGCTAGGAACTGAGAGCTTGAAGCTGTATTTTACTGCTAGCATTACACCAAAAGTGGCACCTTCCCATCTTTATTCTTTAGAGGTTTCTTCAGATTTTGCTATTGGGGCACTGCAGAGCCACAGGAGACAGGGGCTTGGCTTCGGCTTTGGCTTTGCCTTTCTCGAAGTGTTCACAGATCTTCCACAGCACAGGGCTAAGGGCGGAAAGACTCGAGCCCTGCAGAAGTGTCAYCCCTTTTCATTAGCGCAGCTCCAGAATACTGATTTAAAAAGCAATTTGTAAGGATTGCTCTTCCAGCATACTGACACGAGCAACAGCTGAGACTCAAACGAATGTGAGAATCCCCACTCATYGGAGGTGGTGTTCAGCTACAGCACRTTAGGAATTCTTGGGATAAGGATGAATGTAAATTCATAAAGTTTGAAGAACTCCTCAGCCTGTGGGTAAGCGGAGAATGGGTCCCCTCAGGACAGGCTTTCAGTTTCTGCCAAGTGCAAGCTTTTAGGTGAACTAGAGCATCTAACGTTAACAGCTGCAGAAGGAAGGCACACAACACTGTTTTTCAAGGTGTTTGGAAAACTTCAGASTCGCTGCTGCTGCTGCTTGTTGCCACTGAACTCCCTGTCACTCTCCATGTAATATGAAGCATTTTATCCATAGCTCTACAGGCACCACAGCTTACACACATCGTTCCAAAGTGCTAGTTTGAAAGACTAAGGAGATTAATGCATTAATTACTGCACTTCCTGTCACAATAAAGCAATGGGAACCTAGGCATTGGAATAGGTGCTGTTTCATTAAAATAAACCAATGAAATATCTACTCACCATGAAGTCAAGAAAACAAGTTAAAAGGAAGAGCAAAAGARCAAGTCAGAACAGAAGCCTTAAGCAGAAAATTGGGGGAAAACACATTGCAAACGTAACTTGTGCCCAGAACACAGACCTGTGCTTTTAGCCCTGCTTTGGTTGTTTCACAGCCCATTCCACGATAACAGCTGCTGTTCATAGAGGCCTTTGCCACCTCTTTACCTAGCGCCGTGGTCCAACTCGATTCCCCAGAGGAATGAGGATGCTCACGGATGCAGCAGGGCCAGGGAACGCGTGGGAAGGGGGGTTCGTGTCTTCCTTGCACCAGGCTGCTCACGAGCGCGGTGGGCACAGGACGCTCCCCGGAGAGCCGAGGATGGAGGCAGCTCCGATTCACAGGCAGCGGTAACAGGTATCCTCGAGGAGGAGTTTGCTGACGCCTCAGGCTGAGCTGGGCACCCAAAGGGGCTCCAGGGGATCTGGTGACACCAGCCTCAGCAACAGCCTCTACTTCTTCCGCAGCAGCAAGTTCAACTTTTTCAAAAGTCGGGCTAACATGACGGGCTGCAAAGCTATGCACCACACGCAAGAACCTGGCAGCCACACACAGTAACTCACCGTCTGCATGAGATGCGACAAAAACAGGTTGGACTCCCCCCCGCCACCAATATCTTCTTTAGAAAAATCGTGCCTACTAAAGAAAGTGAAGTAAATCTTTGATTTATATCCTAGCTACAGCAGCTTAGTAAACAGGGCTAGGACAGAATAATTAAGCCTTGCAAGCAGGTCAACCAGCAACCACATCAGGTTCCTGGCCATGAGATCACATTAAAATGTCAGGTTGGTGACTGGTTCTGCAGCAGACTTGCAAGCACTGCAGGTTCCTCTCCTTCGGCAGCACAGCTGCTGATGCGTGGTAATAACCTGGGCCATCTTATCTTATGTCCTACCTCATGCCCATCCCATGCCACCCTAGCGCACGCTGTCTTGGTTCTTCAGATTTCTCAACCCTTCTCCTTTCCCTTTTCAAAGGAACCTGCTGTGAACTGCAGAACAACACCCCCCTCTTTGCTATTACYTCAGCAGCAGAGTTCTGTGCAGTTTTGTACAGAAAAACAAGAAGTGGAGCACTATGGTGAGGAGAAATGCCAGCTTCAAGCACAGAGGCACCAACAAGRAGAAGGAGGAAAAATAAAAGCAGAGGTACAGCGATAGCAGGAGAAATTCAAGGCACCAATGCTTCACTTGTAAACAACCTTACAAAGTTTGTATTTTGAGCTGCGCTATCCTCAAAACACCAAATTGTCTGTTTTTGCCATCTCCCCACAACTAACATATAATTTGCATTGCATGTTCTTGAGGACAAGAGTTTCTTTGTTATCTGCAAGGCGCGAACTTATTCAAGTGAGTGCTATCCAAAGATCCATTGCTCATCTTTTCAGTAAGAAGTCTGGAAATAACTTTGTGGTCRAAAGGTGGAGTTTACATCAAGGAACCTTGAAAGCAACTTCCAGACCTGACTTCTGATATCAGAGYACAGCCCTGGGCAGGCCGGGCTCTGCAGCACTGCGGCTCTGGCACAGGATCTGTTACGAACGCATTTAAGGTGAAATGCTTCTTTCTACGGGGAATAGTTCAGATTCTGCCTTCTTCTGAAAACCTGCCTGATGGCACCACCAGTCCTTCAAGCTTATAAAGAAGGTACCTCCCACCACAGGACCAGCCTTCCCCGTTGGACAAGCAGTTGGCTCATGAATGGACACAACCGGGAGCTTTACACTCCAGAGCTGACAAATCTCTCCTAGCTTTTCTGGTGCCCTGCCATAAGCACTTTGTGGTGCTTATTTTTCTTTAGGGTTAAGATAGGGAAGCATGTGTATTCCAGTTGAACAGACAGAGTTTTCATTTGTGCAGTGTATAAGAATACAAATGTCCTGCGAATCACTGAACAGGAGTGTTAGTTTTCCATCAACTTACTGTTCTTAAAATTCTTGGTAAGCAATACCTAAACTCAAGCTGATGCATCAGAATGAAAGGTTAAATGAAATGAAAGAAGAAATTTCAGTGTTTTAGTTTAGCTGTTTTTTTCTCTCAAAAGTAAACTTTTCCTTGCCAATTTAAAATAAGATTTTTCCTAAAAGTACCTGTAAGCTACCTACAGTTTTTACATAATGGTTTACCAGCAGTGTTATTAGCAGTGTTATCTCAAATCATTCAGTCAGCAAAAAGACTGACTGCTCAATACATAATAGCACAAATATAAGAATTGCTGCTCAGATTCCATACCATCAAAATATAACCCAGTGCATTTTACTGGAGCAGGTAGATCACTCAGATATTCTACAGCTTTGTATTTTACTGGGGTTTCAGGGGGAAAATCACTGCCAAGAGACCGAGCTCTAGGGAACTCTAAAGAGGTTCCTATATATAATTCAAAAGCCTAAGTGTTGTTTAAGGTTAAGTTAAACAGAGAGAGAAGTTAGCCGAGATATTCATTTAGAACACGTAATGATTGCAGCAGGCTAAACAAGTCCATGGACTTTGTGCTTCTGAATGCTCTCCATAAGAGTTAATCTAAAAACAGAGAAAACAAAAACCCCACAAACCACAAAAAAAGCTGTAAAAAGGAGCAGACACTTGTTGCTGGATGAGTATCATTTAACTGGACTATTTTTGTTTTCAGTTCCCATCTGGATCTTTTACAGACTGCACAGAGGMCTGAGATGTTAGGGACTTAATCCTAATTAATAATCCTAGTGCAGCACTGCCCACCTTTTTCTACAGGCCTCCCAAGGCTTTAAACAGAGATTTAGAGCAGAACACTATTAAAAAAACAAAACAAAACAAACAAAAAAACCCCACCACATAGGCCTAACACTACCCACTGAGCGTGTGTTTCTGCAGTATCTCATTCACGAGAGAATTCAGGTGGTGAACAGAGTTTGGAGAGGGGCACATGGAGCACAGGAGATGGCGGGAATGGCCACAATATGTGGGATGTCTGACTTGCACAAAGGCTGATACAGAGAGGGTAACTTATCGTAGTCACAGGTACCGCACATTGAGGTGATTTCAATTAGTTTAAACTTACTGGTTTAAAATGATCCAATGCCCCCCAGACTAGATTCAAGGGAAGCCCTGCAGGGGCTGGGCAGGGAGCRTAATCCTGACTACACGGCCTCCCACCCACCCATGCGGGAGGAGCTCAGAGCAGGGGGACCCTGCACAGGGACAGGGGGGGACCCTGCACAGGGGGATCCGGTGGCCTCCTCCTCGGAGCACGGTCACCGGCAGCCAGGCCTGGGAAGGCTCCACATGTGCATGCAAATCCCAAACCCCGTCCTGCCGTACTGCTCCCCTCCCAGAGGTTAGAGGGTAATTCTGTGCACAGGGGATTCGTGTTTCTAAAAATATAGGCTGAAACCATCTTTATCCTTTGTCCGCAGCAGGCAGCAGCTACGTGAACGTAGGGAGGCCCCAGTCCTTCTGGCACACGTTCAATACTTCTTGATGGTACTTCAAGGGTTGASGAGCTTCACTGATAGATCCTGATCAGGGTTACATATAGTTTAACATCTAGCTAAGGAGGCAAGGAAACTGGAGAAATCAGTGTGTTTAAAGCCACTGGGAGCCTTTAACAAAAAAGGCAGAATTTAAGGATTTCAAGGTTGGTGACAGAGAGAAAGCAGAAGTATTAACGGTGGCTTCAGACTCTGCCAGCTAAATTCTGCATGAATCCTATTTTCAGTGTCTAAATCCTTTATTGGATCTTTCTGTAAACAATTGGCTTTTGATCACAAGGCAGTTCTGTGACACAGACCCCACTGCAATGCACAACTGCAACCCATGTTCATATAGTAAAGGTATACAATAGCTAAATTACTTTTACCATAAATTGCCATTAGCTGCACTTCTTTTATGTATTTCAAATACATACAGCACACGTGAAAGGAGTTCTGTTTGTAAGCAGAGATTTCAGCTAGAGGTTTTCTTCTGAGGATTTTGCATTCAGATATAAAACCTGAACATGCCTTCCAGCCTTACAGCTGTAAGTTCTGAAACAGGAGAGCAAAACAGTCTCCCTTTTATCAATCTTTGGCGCTTCTGAAGGCGCCCATAGATATAGATGTATTTTTTCTTTCAAAGAGAAAGGAAAATGACCTACACTCTACGCAATTTTTATTTGCTTTGTTTCTTTCCCTTAGTGGAACGTACTCGGGTACTTCAGCCCACTAAAACACGTTCTGAAAGTCTTACCCTTTACATGCCTCACGTCAGGCACGTAACCTCCTCTAGCAGAGGAACTCCTCTAGCAGGAAACCTCCTCTAGTGATGGGTTTTGCTGTGTTYCTCAGGCCAGACTTCTTTGTGATCGGAATTTTGCTTCTAAATGTCAAGGACTCCAAAGAGGAGCTCACTGAATATTTTATCTGTAATACCCCTGCACGTGTTTCTATCAAGTACAAAGGGAACTGGTGCAAAGTTATCAGTGCGTCACTGTGCATTGGAAAGAGAAAGATTAAGAAGCCTCCTCTGCATTCTCCACTTGCGATTATGGAATAATCCCCCTTTCCCAAAGTGCCCCTATGCAGCATTTTCAACAACTACTCAGAACTCCGTGGACTCTCAGAAGCAAGGACACGGCTACACAGAAGAGAACAYCCTGGCAGCCAGCTGAGCCAGCTGCAGCAAAGCCGGCTCCAGACCCACTAAGCTCGACTCAACCTCGGGGAGCGACTCCTGGGAGCCCTCGATGCGTTTGCACGCCGTGCTCCACCAGCCTGCGCTCTGTTCACTCACGTAACAGGAACACGGGGGCCACGGGGCTCCTAAGCAGCCTTGGGATCCGGACCAGGCAAGGTCTTCGTGTTCTCATGAGGTTTTCACAAGCTCAAGAGGAAACGTCAACTGCAAACACCACCACACAGTTAAATGCCTTCCAAAATAGTTACTCGTCTCTTAGCATTTGGATACRTGCTCCAATGTAGAGATTCCACCTAAGCATGGGGAGCTAGTTTCAAATTTAAAATCACACTAGCACGAGCTGCTTCATTTCTTATGTCTGCACTGAACAGTGCACTACAGCAGGGAAAAAAAACAGATCCCATGTGACAAAAGTGAAATGAAGAAAAGAAGAAAGTATTTTCCCTTTTCTTATCCCAGACATCTTTACAGTGTAAATTCAAGTCGACAGAACAATGATTAAAGAAGAATAATCTTTTCTCTTGAAAAGTCATGCTTCTTTGTAATTGGAATGTCAAAATCCTTGACATTTGGGCCTACTTKATCTAACACGGCTAAGACACTGAGAAAAAGAATGTTACTTTGTAAATCTTAAGTAGATCACTTGAAATAATTAGAATAAAATGTTTAACTATGATGAGATTTTTCTTTTAGCAAGAGCAGAGTCTGAAAATACAGCACCAAGAGGAAAATAAACTTCTTTCTTAATGAGCATTTTTATGTAAAGGTTATAAGTGTATTATGTAATAGGAAGAAAAAGTCAAGTCAGGGCACAGTAGATTTCAAGGACCAGCATCTACCAAAACACCTAGGTGCAAAGATAGGAAAGCATAACCACCTCCTACTATATATACACAGCTTAGAAATATATGTAAATGCTTATCTTAAAATAATGTGATAAATTCTTGTCTTTCCAAATGTAGTAAACTATTCAGAACTGAATATTCTATAATTCTCGAGATACTCAAATTAAAACAAAAACTTTTATAATCATATTGCAAGCTTGTTAAATTTCATAACTAAATACTTGAAATGAGATTTTWAAAATGCTTTCAAATCAACTCTTTAAATCTTTAACTTTTTCTATCTGACACATACTTGACTTTTTAGGATTGCCTCAGATATATATTGTTACATTTTTAAAATAGCTACATATGTAAGTATTGAATTGCAGACTGCATTGCATAAGGGTAATAGAAAATTCAGATTCAGCTGTAATGGGTCAATTAAAAAAATACATATGCTAGGCAACTTTCCACAGAAAGCTTCTAATCTATTAATCCACTAAYATTCAACTACTAAAAATATTAAGAGATCTCAGTTTATGAGGTACTTTGTGTATTGGGGTAGAGGGGGTAGTAAGGACCAGCAGTGAATGCAGATTCTCCCCATACTAAATTCTTTCCAGACTGCCTTAGTGTCAGAAACTACAACATAACAAATTTTCAGCTGATACCCAAAATTAACACGAGCCGCAAGGGACTTCATCTGCATCTTTAGGGAGGCAGCCAAATACCAGCAACAATTAAGCAAGACTTATGCACATATATTTGATYAAATAACCCGAGGGTTATTAAGTACAACCTCCATGTACCTAATGTATCTATTTGTGCTACCTCACTCCAGAGTTAAACTTCAATGCCTGAGACGAGGCACCCATCCCAATTCGAAAGCAACGTCCCTCAGGATTAGCAGGCATCATTTAACTTCTGCTACAACTACACAGAGGACTTTGCTGTATGCTATAAAAGAGATGGCTTCCTGGAGACTGTATCTCCCCGAAATTTCTAAGCTTGGGTAAACTCTCTTCATTTATCTAGAGTGGTAGTGGAAAAACTTCCTTACGAAAAGCAAGAGCTTCTTTCATAATTTTACCACACAAAAATAAGATCAACTTCTCTGTTCTCCTACTATCTCTAATCTTAACATTGCTTCACAAAASAGCAAGATCAGTAGAGTAGTAAGAAGAGCTGCTGTTGCCCAACCATTTTCACTTCAAAATATGTCATTTAAGAGATGTGCTACAAGCAACACCCGGAGAGGGACTTGTGCTACCAAAACGCAAGTCCTTCAGGTCTTCAGCTTGCACCTAACCTTGGAGGTTTGTCTTGCCTTCAGCTCTCTGCATTCCAGATTGGTTCCTGCACCAACCCTGTTCTGTTCCACCCTTGACCTGCCCGGTCAGGTGCCCAATGGGGGAAGTGCTCACAGAAAACAAGTTCCCATTTACAAAGCCAGGTCCTGACAAGACACAATTATTGGCACTTTCTTTCCAAATACAACTGCAGACCAACRAAGGGCGCTGCCTCCTTTGAAGTTGATGGTTATATGGCACTTGTCTGGGAAACAGGTCCTCACCCCGAGGGGTGGCCACTCACATCTAAGGGCAGAACGTGGCTGCGAAGCAAACCTTGCCCCTGCTTTGATGCGGCCGGGCTGTCACACAGCAAGGCAAGGGCTGCCACGCTGGGGAGGGAGCCTGGAGCCTGAGAAAGGAGAAGCCATCTCACCAACCACCACCACAAGCACCTCCCTGAAATGGGGAACTGCAGCTTTGCCACTAAGCGTGTGCTGCCTGTTTCACTTCCCACATATGCCCTAGGGTCCTCCTGAATTGCCTTGGAGCTGCTCAGCAAAACAACATCCCAAGGATTAAGAGAGAGTTTGCAATAAAATAAAAAAAAAATAAAAAAACACTAGTCGGGCTAGGCTGCTACCTTGAGAATAAGCTCAAACACAGAACTTGGACTCTTAACACTCTTGACTCCTGTGGCACTCAGTATCTATCTCAATCCTCTGTCACTTGCCTCTCCTCACATATCTAGGAAGCCAAGACATTAAACCCAGCCCGGTTTCTACTTCGCAGGAAAGCTTAGCTAGAAGTCCGTCAGTGCAGGGTCTCAATAAAGTTTTAATCTGCTSTAGTTCTCCTGGCTAATTTTCATCCTTGGGAAGCACAGCAGTCCAAGCTTCAATACAAAGAGCACACTGYATTATTTCACAGTTACCTCATGTACTTTTAAAAATCTTAGAAATTAAAAGTTATTAGAACTATCGCAGCTTTGCTAAGCACCACTGAGGCAGTATCTGATTCTCACGGCCCTTCTGGAGTCCCGTAATGACCATGAAAATTAGAATATCATAATGTCTTTAATCAAAGTGCCACTTCCGATGACTGCTATTCAAAAGGAGGTGGGGGCAAAGAGAGCTGACACAAGCACCGAACAAAACCCCTGCACATCAATTCTGACATAGATTTTATTCAATTGTCAAAATCTTTCAGACGGAAAATGATCCTTTAGGAAGCAGTCCAAGTGATGATTTCTTTAATATTCCTTCAGTGCCACTCAATGCAAAATATCAGGCACAATTACAATACACACGCACAAAAATGAAGAACATTAAGTCCTCATCTGATCTGAAGTATGTGCACAAACACAATAGGCATTAATTTCATCAGTGACAGCAACTGGGATAAGACTGTGAGGGCCACAGAGAGATGACAGGATTCACCACATTGCATGAGGAGCCTTTTCAGCCCTTCAAACGCCCTAATCAGATGCACATTTGCAGTCATTTTCGTTTTCACCATTTTCCGTTTTCGCTCTTCGTTAAGATACAACTGTTTATTGTTTGCTGTGGGCTGTGTGCAATGCAAGTGTCCCACGTGTGCCGGAGCAGGGAGAAAGGCAGGGAGGCAGCCGCGCGGCTCCCACGCTGCCGTTCAGGAGCTCCGGGCCAGGCCGCTTGCAGCGCAAGTGGACAAGCGGGCTGCACGTCCCCCAGGGCACGGGAATCGCACCTGCTTGTGTCCRCAACCGCTCTGGCTCCTCGCTCATTAACTTTACATCCTGAGCTCTCCAAGGCTCCCTTTACATGCACTCACTTTACACAGAGGTAGAGCCTCTTGCTCTGTGTGTTTTTCTTGYCACAGGCCAGGTGGGAATCCCCATCATGTCTGCAGCAGAAGCCATGGGAAAGGAGTAGGGCTGTTCTCTGACCTGTAATATTATTGGAAAACCTAAAGAGTTACCATCTCAAATCTGTGTAGGCTGTGTAAAAACAGCCTTTTGGTGGAAAAAAAAGATAATAGGGAAAAAAAGAAAATGTGAAAATATCTCATGTGAAAAATGAGATTTTTTTCCTAGAGTTATATCCTCAGCCATTCTCCAGAATATGAACACTGAATAACTGCTCACAGAAACTGTAAGTCTAATTACTTGAGCTCTCCTCAACAGGAGGAGAACAGGAAGAGAGGCCTTGAATGAAGTAAATTTTTGTTTTAAAAAACTTGACTGAAATGTTCAAGTCAGTGGATTAAAAAAAAAAAAAGGAAAAAATTACTACCAAAAATGACCTAAATGTAGATTGTCTTTTGACTGAATGAAGTAATAGTGTATCTTGTTTGCTTTTCTTTTCCTGGGGACAAACTTTCTGTGTATCAACAACATTCTTTTTTCTCCCTCACAAACATATATACAAACAAGATACACTATTACTTCATTCAGTCAAAAGACAATCTACATTTAGGTCATTTTTGGTAGTAATTTTTGGTCAGTTCGCATTCCACTGACATTATCAGCAATTACAACAAGATTATGACTTTAAGATCACAGATAACAAATATTCACAGTAGTGTCAATGTTATCATAGKGAAAATCCAAAGTAATTTAGGCATAATTAGCCCAATCCTACTAAACAGGACACAAACTTAATTTTTCTTAYGTAGGCTAAGACGGTGGCAGCGCTAAGAACGAGTCACTAATGCTCTGATTTAGTAAATCACTTAAGCATCTGTGTAATCCCCATGACTTCAGTGAGGCTACGGGTTGTGTGCCAGTGCTCTGATGGATGAAGTTGTTGGCCCTCATATTTATCCTGTTCCAAATAAATAAACAAACAAACGGATTAAATGATAAAAGGCTTGAAAATTAAAAAAAAAAAATAGATAAAAAAAGCTAAATTCCTTCCTCCAATGACTATCATGACAAGGCCTCCTGGTAAGGCTCTACATTCATGAAATCACACAAGCTACTATTTTCTTACACAGGTTTTGGAACGATTGAGTTTAGTGATGATACCTTTGTACTCAGTCACCTGATCCATTAGGCCCATGGGAGGCCTTAAAGCAGCCAATTCAGCTGCTCTCAGGTGACCATCCCAGCCTCAAACATTGAGATTCATGCCTAACTTTCCACAGAGAGTTTCAAGTCAAACGAGTTCAGCATTTMCAAGAGTAGGCCCTAGAGGCCATCCCATATCTCCTCCTCAAATACATGTGGGATATTTTCCAGTTAAATAATACATGAGTCTTTAGGAGTCCTCCTAGCTCTCTACATATGCATCACATCTTCCATGCTTCTAATTAGCCTTCAGTCTAAGTTACTATTTTCCTTATCCTGTGACACATACCATACTGTTCTCTGGCTCTCTTCTTTGTTTCTATGACCCTTTATTTCATCCTCACCTATATTTTCTCCCTTTCCCCTAAGATCTGCTGTTACTGCAGTGACAAAGCATCTATACCTTGGAATTGTTCTAAGTGATCACCTGTACTATATTTTATTCCGATAAGTAGTTTTATCAATGGAACAAAAGGTCAACAGATTCCAGCTGCCCTGTCATTCTCCTCTCTGCATCTTTACGCAATAGGCATTTTTTTTGATAAAAGTGTTTATCAAAAATTCTAAGCAGTATCTATTCTGTGCACACTATTCATACAAAACCTGGATATTTTTATTACAGTTAGTTCCTTTTTAGCTCTCATTCTTGGAGCAGGTTAAGCCATTGCACAGTTACTTTAGCAGGTAATTACTGATGCTTTACTACATATCAAGATACCTGCATTAAAGATGCAAGGTAGGTACCAGCAATAAGTACTTAATCTGTGAACTGACTTTTTTTTTTTTTTAAAAACGGATATGGAACCAAATGGAAAAAAAAAAGTTAATGAATTTGGGCAAGATACATGGAGAAAGTTACAGGAATTATGAGTTAAACCAGWGAGCTACACACTGCTAGGAGGCCTGGCTCCTGAGCGCCAGCAGCTGACACTGGCTTCAGTCACACTTCTGCAGGCTCAGCAGCTCTGGAAGCGAGGCTAAAGCGCTGTGGGCACCTCTCAATTTAGTTAATTACTTTTAATGTAGAATTAAAAGTCTCTGTATTTAGCCTTCCTATTGCAAACTGATACRTGACTCCTTCAAACGTTTAATGCTTCCTAGGCTAAGTGTTAAATGAAGGGATACTACTTGAAATGAAATACACCCTTGGCAACACAGGAGAGGCCTCAAATTCCGGCATCTCAACATGAAAACTGGGATCCTAGAATTGGAGGTACCAAGAAMAATCACAACCCCTGCCTGTCCCTAAACACAAAGGCCCCAAACTGACAGCGGACGAACTGCAGGAAAACCGGCTAAGTGGCAGTTCAGAGGGCAGCACGTCCTGCCTTTATTTCAAACACCTCGCTGCTGCGCAGGGCGCCGCGAGCGCCCGCGTGCCGCGGCGGCGCCGGGCGCTTCACGTGCGCCCCGGCGGCTGCCACCGAGGCGCTGACAGCGCCCGCCTCGCGCCCCCCYCCCCCCCCCGCCCCGCGGCCCTGCTGACATCACCAACGGCCGCTCCGCAACGGCCGCCCCGCAACGGCCGCTCCGCAACGGCCGCCCGCGCGCGCCGCGCACCTGCACGCCCGTGTAGTTCTCGAAGAAGAAGAGCACCATGCTCTGGTAGAGGGTGTACAGGCGGTCGTCCACCTCGCGGTAGAGGCGCGCGGGCAGCAGCGCCGAGAGCAGGCGCCAGGCGCCCCAGGCCAGCACGTAGGTGGGCGCCGCGCCCATCATGACGGCGGCGGGCACCAAGTAGCGCATGGAGTACGTGTGCAGCACCAGCGACAGCAGCATCGTCCCGCCGGCCTCACCGCGGCGCCCACATGGGCGGCAGCGGGCGGCGCTCAGCGGGGGCCGGGCGGCGCGGCCGCCCGCATTGCGCGCGCCGCAGCGGCGGCGGTGGCGGGCGCGGCGAGGCGAGGCGGCCGGGCCGGGCGGGGACACGCGAGCAGCGGGCACCGGCTCACGGCTGCCGCGCGCTCTGCGCCCGCCGCCCCGGCCACATGCGGCCGCGGCGCCCTCCGCACCCTCAGCCCGTGGGCAGAGCAGGGACGGCTGCGTCGGGGCCTGCGCTGGAGGAAAAGGGGATTCGCGGCTTGTGTTCCGTCTGCCGCCGTCCCCCGCGGTGCCACAGAAGCTGCCTTTGCGCTTGGGCTCGTCCCGGGCTCTTAACTCTGCACCGGCGGCAGCCAGAGGCACCAAGGGCTGTGAGAGGCAACTGCAAGAAATCCTGCGGGAATGAGTTCTCTCGCGGTTCCCCCAAATCCTGCCCAGAGAGGAAATTTCTCAAATAAACCCTATATCTTTGAAGATAAAAACACTTGTTTTTAAAAAGGGCATTTTATCCTGAAACAGACCATAGCTGGCAGGAGCTCTTCCCGTTGCTACTGTTTACCTCCTGCTGAACTGCATTGTAAAGTGAGTCGAAGCTTTCAGCCTGGGTAGCTCAGCAAAATGAGCCTGGAGAAGAGGTGTTGCGGCAACACTAACCAGAGCAGCTGCTTGTCACACATTATGGCTGTTGTGTCCATAGCAGGACTAAAGTTCTCCGCTTTCTTCCTCTGCTCCCAAAAGGAGGAAGAAGCACTGCCAGTCTGGATMAGGCCGTACATACCTCCTCGCTGAGTGACTGACACAGTGCCCTGAGCTCAGTGCTGCTGGAGTGTGGTCACCTTCCCCATCACGGTCCCTTTTGGTAGGGACGTTGTCTGCTCCAAGCTGCACCATCCTACATCAGCTGAGCTGAAGACTGAGCAGGAAGCTGCTCTTTTGTCATGCCCATGACATGGCCATGTGAAAAAGAAAGCAGTTCTTTAAGACTTCCTGCTTCATCTTTTCATCAATTGGTGCTTTCAGCAGGCATCTATGAAACCCAACGCTGGACCCTCTCTAAAAGCTCCATGTCCCTCTTATACTGGGGAGCCCAGAACTGCACCCAATATTCCAGGTGCAGGCTCACCAGAGCTGAGGAGAGGGGCAGGATCCCCTCCCTCGACCTGCTGGCCACACTCCTCCTGATGCAGCCAGGATCCCATTGGCCTTCTTGGCCACGGGGGCACACTGCTGACTCATGGTTAACTTGGTRTCCACCAGGACTCCCAGGTCCCTCTTTGCAGAGCTGCTTTCCAGCAGGTCAACCTCTAATCTCTTCTSGTGCCTGGGGTTATTCCTCCCCAGGTGCAGGACCCTGCACTTGTCCTTATTGAACCTCATGAGGTTCCTCTCTGCCCAACTCTCCAGCCTGYCCAGGTACCTCTGRATGGCAGCTGGGCCTAAAGAACTGAGTCTGAGTGAAGCCCTGAGAGGCAGAGCTTAGGACATAGCCCTGCAGCATTTACTTTTACCTGACTCCATGCAAATACACACGGAGTCTGCTAATTTTAAGCAACTTTTTGCTTRGGCTATTGATTAATTTTGGACACTTCCGTGCTGCTTAGCTCTCCAGCTCTCTACCATGCATAGTGTCTCTATGCATGGTAGAGACAGCCTAGGTCTAAGTCCCTCTCTAAMGGTTTAAATTCTAAGCCTCAGGGCAATTTGATTCGTATCTGGTGTTACCTGCCTTCACTTACTCTAACCGGTAGTTTCAGCAAGTGAGTGCAAGATTATGAAACACTATTGCACTAGCACTATGAGAAAACCCTTTGATGTTGAGTGCTTAGAGGCAAAGGTTATGGCTCCTTTCGGAGGGGACAATCTCGGGCACTTTTCTCAACAAGATGGAATTTTAATATTTTTGTGGTGTGTGACAAGTGTCCAGTTTATAGGTGGCAACCACTGCTCTGCTTAGTCCATTTTTTCAGCTTGTGTCCTGCCCAGAGACCCAGTCAATTACTATGAGAAAATGGTGAGGAARCCCAATGGGCAGCTTGGGCTGTGAGCTCCATGGCCTGCAAGAGAAGYTTCCATCCTGTTCCTGTGGTTGGCTTTGTGATTTACAAGATCCTCTGATTATGCCCTTGTGGTGAGTGGGAAGCTATRGCCCAGATGTACATTAAGAGGTTTCAGACCTTCTCTGCCTCCTATGGAGCCTCTTCTTGAGGATCTGACTCTACTTTTCCCCTCCACAAATCAGCAAGAGCAGCAGATAAGGAGTAAGGGCAGGGCTAACTTCTCCTGTGCTCTCTGAGGCTTGTGCAGGCCCCTCCGCTTTGTAGTTCACAAACCAGAGCCAAGACAGCAGAAATCATCGACTGGTTTATCTCACATGTACCTATCCTTGCTTTCCTTTACCCAGTCAAGCTTTCAGCTTCCATTGAAAGAGATGGAAAATCCTTTCCTGCTCTCTTATTTCAGCCATTCGTGATTTCTACAGTCTTCTATCGTATCCTCACTCTCTGTCTCTTTTCCAGACTGAATTTTATTCTGCTGTGCCTCACATGAAAGCTGTTATCTTCCCTCTCACAGCATAGGAAATACTAGCTATGGTATTTGCTGTCTTTTATGGTTTCATTTTACGAGTCATTCCTAATTCCAGTATCCAAGTGAGACATTATATTGACTGTCATAGGATTTGTTTGTAAAAACAACTTTCAGAAAGGCTACCACAGTTCTGGTATAGTGGGTCACCATCGAATAAACCAAACTAGTAAAGGAGGAAAAACACACTTTGCCAGTGGTTCTCAAACACACTTGATTGCCCTGCAGAAGTGGTGGTTGTCAGGACTCTTTATGGACTCTGGAGGAAAGCGTCTTTAAATGAACACAGACTCTTTTGCTTAAAGCTGYCTCTCTCCTTCCACTTCACCTTTCATCTGGCTCCAGGTTTTCCCCCTTTTCCTGTTAGGTGCCTTCCCTTGTTTCCAGCATTCACTCATCAAACTCTTAGGTCTCCCATCCAAGCTCCATCCTTTGCTCTCGTTTCTGCTCTGCATCTACATGTTTTTCTTCCCCATCTCCTTCCCAGGCAAACCTAAGTACTTCTACTCCCAGGACTCCTGTGCATCCCATTCATATTTCTCACACAATGTCAGTCTCTTTTTCTTAGTGAATCCTAGTCTGTTCCTAATTTCCCTTGAGAACTCCTAATCCTGTTACCCCTCTTCTGTATGTCAAAATCTCCTTGCTCAAGMAATTCTAATTTTTACTTCCTGCCTACTTGGTCCCAGTCCAGTCTTTCCTCCGCAATTCCCAGTCAGAGTTTCACCCTCAACCAAGAGCTCTACTCTTTCCCCCTCCTTTGCTCAAACTCTGGATAGTTTTGCTTGTAACTTGCGGTCTCTTCCTCTGTGGCATTCAGGTGGCAGCACTGGGTAATGGAGCCGAGGACTTGGGCATGTTCAGTGAGAGCAGAATTCGTGGCAGTTTTTTGATAAACTCCAAGGTTGCCATTATGCACTTAGGGACAAATTTGAAACATTTGTGACTTTGCTGAATTTGAGCAGATTTTTCCTAGATACATCCCTAGTACAAACGTCTTACACTYATCTTACATTACTTTGATGCCACTACCGTATCAAATTGTAAATTCTTCACAGGCCAAAATAGGTAAAAAATTGGGCCTCTCATAACTCTGTTCTCTAAAAGGAAATTCTTCTCCATTGGGAAATTTCGACCCAAATCTAAAATTGGCAAAGATAAGAAAACAAAAAAGCATTTGAAAACAGGGCTCATTAAAACTGTGAGCTGATTTTAATATCAGGTGAGCTACTGCTCTTGCCTATAATTAGGCACTGTGTTCAAAGTGGAAAGTCAGCTGCAGGACTAGTCAGTATTTGCAGACAGAAGCGCCATAGGAGAGCAGGGAAGGCAGGCTGGGTGCATACAGCTGCAGGTATGTACAGCTGCTGGCATTCAGCAGAGCCAGCAGAACCAGTTTAATGTGATATTTAGGGAAGCCTTGCTTACCTCTTTTTATGTGAGAGCAGAGCTTTACATATTGCCTTTATTGCCACATTTGGCCACAGAAAAACAGCATTTTTATATGGACACAGTGTCTTCAGTGTGAGAACACTGTAGCAAAGAGGTATTTTGCTGCTATTAGTAGCCTTATCCACCAAGGCTGACTGTGTCTTATCTGTGTACCTTGTCCATGGCAGAAAAAGCTAGGCTTGCTACTAAAGCTTAGCAGCGTTAGGAATATTGCGTTCACGTCCTGGCTCAGATACAGGCTTCCTACTTGCTGTTGTAAAAGTGATTGCAGTTTCCTCCTTACAAAGTGAGAGCAGCTCTCACCTCCCAAGGTCATTGTAGCGGCACATGAATTRAGCTCCGAGGAAGGAGCCTCTTGTGCTTGGGCGGGCCGCATGGAATCGCACTTTGCTTCCTGAGCACAGGCTTCTGTAGCACCCGGCAGCAGCTGCTTGGCATCTCTATGCCTTCATCCCCATGGTGTGAAATAAGGACAGCGTTTCCTCCCCACGCCGTTTATTTGTTTAGATTGTGAGTAGAACCCGTTGGAAAAAATCTGACGTTTTTCATTGAAGTATTTGCTGATTCCTCAGAATGTGGCGCTTTGGTGCAGCCCTTGCCCGGCTCCCTGCCAGCTTGCTGACCTGGTGCCTCGGCAGCGACCTGGGAAGCGCCGGGGGCCTCAGCTCTCAGGCCTTCTGAACTCCTTCCTCAGAGCTCCTCACTCCGGAGCTCTGGTGCGTGCAGCTGTGGGGCAGCCCCCTGCGTGGTGGGGCACTTAGGGCACCTTCTAATACCACGTTTAGGCTCAGCAAAGCAGAAGGCAATTCATGGCCCGAAGGCCGAGCTCTGTGCGCGCTCACCTGCAGTTTGTGAGCGGCTGGGGGGCTGCACGCACAGAGTTGTCACCTCTTGGGCTATAGGCCACCTTTACCTCTCACTTCTGTATCGAACTACTCAAGAGAAGGAAAATTAAAATCTGTATGCAGGTATTTGGGTGAAAGCAGCCATCTAAATGCTCAAAGTACTGATGGTCAAACTCTGAAAGTGTTGATCTCTAGCACTGGTTATGACTTTCTATCTTGAGATAAAAGCACAGAATGCAAGAYTGACAGAATTTTAATTTTCAGGCCTGTTGCATTAAGCTCAAGCTTACCTAGATAGTCCTTTACAACTTTTAAGAAGGTTTATTACTGTGAAATCTCCTCAGTTTTCCTTGTTCTGGAGTAAACAAGTCTAATTTATTCTTTTTTTTTTCTTTCTTTCCCATAGGTCACATTGTCTAATTTTCTTCCTTTTTTTCTTCACTCAGCAATAGGCATTGCCAACAGGCAATATGAAGTGTATTCATTTCTCATTATCTTCCTTGAAATGCCAGAGGAATGCACCCGCTTTTTAATTACTGCTTCAGCTACCGATAGTGTGTTAATAGTCTGCTGAGGGTAGCAGAATTTGCTGTGTGCACAAAGAAAACGGTTAACATTGATTCCAGAAGTTGCAAGATTTCAATGCTATCAATATATGATGCTATATTTAGGAAAGAAGATCTAGATAGTCCATCAGTCTGACATTAAAGGATTTTCAAGTCTCTTT
The DNA here is from genome assembly GCF_003342845.1 of Nothoprocta perdicaria. NCBI lineage: Eukaryota > Metazoa > Chordata > Aves > Tinamiformes > Tinamidae > Nothoprocta > Nothoprocta perdicaria. The sequence continues at coordinate 1,638,610 of NW_020454550.1, forward strand.
TGATGGAAAGGATGATTAAACAGTTCCTGTAAAGGAGGATAAAACACAAACTGCATTTACCATCAGTAGTTCATGAAAATCATCTCTCACTTTATGTAAGTAACTGAAGAAGTGCAGTAGGCCTATATGAACCTCTGTAAAGTCCCTGATGCAGTGCCAAATGGAAAGCAAGTGTATGAGAAGTGGGGAAGTAGGATTAAGTGGAATTCTGCCAAATACAAGTCTGTGCGTTGAAGGATTAGTCCTAGGCATTTCCAGCAGGAGCCCATCTCTTGGAAATGGGAGATCTCCAGGAGGTGCAGGGGAGTGATAGAAGTCCAAGTAGTTTTAAGGTGGAACTCAGAAACCTAACAAATACATTATATGAATGGCCCTAAATAGCAGATAACAGGGGCTGCATGGCCCACGTAGTCCTTTTTGTTATTAGGGAACACAGATTTCACACGTTTTTCTAGAGGATCAGAGACTCCACGGAACACCAAAGCAGCAGTTTGGGGGCAGGTGTGCAGGAAGGGCTTCCAGCATCAACGGCAGCATCTCTGTGACCTGCGTCAGCGGCAGCTCCCGCGTCATCGGTGTGGATGGGGAGAGCGGGTCCGTGGCGAGAAGCAGCACCCGGCGGGATGGGAGAGCCACGGGCAGCGGCCTCGAGGCACCCGGCGCTGCCCTGCTCTCCTTGCGCCACCAAAGGAGCTTCCAAACCAAAGTCCTGCACTCCGGCCCAGCAGCGGGCAACTTGGAAGATCGTGTGCRCATCTGCAAATAAACTGCCAGGGTTAGAAAGGTGCCTCCAGCAAGTTACCACAGCAGGATGGCTTGCACAGTGTCCAAGCCGGAGATCGACTTTCCTGGTGAAGGAAAAAAAAGGTTTTATTTATTATTCTATAGCTAAGAAATGGTTTTGTTTTGCACTTTAAATCAAAGTTTTTACGTCTAAAATGACTTTTTTTTTTTTTTTTTCATACAGCTTCATACGGCTCTGCTGGAGTCAGGGAGCCTCTGAGTGTGCACTTAGTTCATTCCACACAGCAGGTTTTGCAAAATCAAGTCCTCCGTGGGTGCTAGGGATAGTCAAAACAGAGCTTATTTCTAAAGATCCACGGATCATGGAAAAATATCTGGTCCATAATAGCGTGACTCAAAATATCTGGGTCACTGCAATGAGACTTGTATGCTGCACTCCTTACGTAGATTCTTAGAAAAATAAGAAATTAATATCCCAATTATTTGGGGCACAGAAAGGAGAACAGAGCCACAAACCATTTTCAGAATTAGAAAATGCTTAAATTATGTAGACAGACCCATAGGACCAAGGCTTTGGACCTATGTGGTCCAATTATCCAAATTTAGTGTAGGACTTTTGTTAGGGAGTTATGGTAGCCAGTTACAGCATCAGCAAAAATATACACATGAGATTTCCTGTTTTACATTTTTTGTTGTAAAAAATAAATTACATTAATAATGTTTGAAGCCCCAGCATTTATTTCCATATAAATTGACCTTATTTTAGTCATTTTTTTTAAACAACATGTTCATCCTTTTAAAGTAAGACTGAATATATTTTGGCCAAAAACCGAAGAGTACCATTATTTTCATCAATCTGCAGTCTGAAAGTGAATAATATTATACATCTCTTTTTATGGACAGGCCTTTTAAGAGGATACATTGTCCAACATTCACAAATTCAAAGCATTTAAATGAAGAAAAGAATGAATGGAATTCCTTTCACACAGTCATGGTACCATAATTAAAGACAGAAAATATATTAATCATTTCCTTTAAAACCAAAAAGGAACTTTGAAATCCCACAGGTCATTAAGTTGGCAACTCATTAAAAACAAGACATTTCCCATGCAGCAGCACAAGTGCACTACTTAGTTTCACAGAACTCCAGTCCACGAAACTAAAGTTAGATTCATAAGAAAAAAGCTTGCTGCAAAAGTGCTGAATTTAGTTAAATTTATGTCCTTCTCTTATATAAGCAGGAAGGTAGATGAGCAGGTAATTTCTGCAGCGTTTCATCAGTAAGTGTTGGCACAGCAGAGAGGAACTGTTCATCCAAGTCTGCAGCGAGCATTAGCAACTCATGGGACACTTTCAGTTGAAGGGACCCACTTCCAGCTCTGCCTTGTGATTTCTTTCTGACACAGAAAAAAAAATGCCGGTCTGGGCAAGTTACCGGACTTCTCAAACTTAACTGCAAAGCCATTTCTCMTGGGAACTTGTTTAGGGAATCTCCAAAGTCCTAATTATTGCAGCTTGGAAAGCCTCGTGGTTACACTGCCAAGGGGAAAATTACAAAGGCTCCTAGTGTGTCCTATGCCAAATTCCAGGTGCATCCAGGAAGACATTTCTCCTCGTTCATACGATTGCAGGAATTTATGTAAGTACTGGGCTTTTCTCGGATGTGTTTGGCACGGGGCAGTAAGAGCAGCAGCGAATTGAACATGATGAGCGCCGAGGTATTTTGGGGAGTTTCCTTAGGGGCAGCTGTGAAGGGACAGTCCACTCGGATGGGCTTTCCCTGGAAGCACCACGCCGCACTCCTGTCGTGCGCACCTGGCAGGGGCAAAGGCCCTTCTGCTGCAGGGGACAGCAGGGGCTGCAGCCCCGTCTCCGCCTGCCCCTCGCGCAGGCTCATGTGGCTCCCGCTGAAAATCGAAGGGAASGACCTTCCTGCGGGAGAAGCCGCCAGGATTGCCCCTCTGCTGCCTTGCCTGCCCCGCCTGGCGGGATGGATCCCGCAGCTCCGGGCAGCCTCCTCCCTCCTGCACAGCCTCCAGCGGGAGCCAACGCTCAGCCCTTAACACAGCAGTGTCACTAGCTGCACCCTGTGCAAGCACCGTCCTTGTCCTCAAGGGTCTGGCTCCTGACGGTGCCTTTCCGAGGRAGCCGTTTCTCATTATCCTGGATTTGCTGTAAGCCGGCCCTGCCTCAAGTGGGAATGGGCGCCCTCCTCACAGCGACACGTTCCRTATGTTCCTGCTGCTTCCCTGATGCAGGTTTCAATGCCACGTGGCTGCACGTTGAACCTCACCAAGCAACTGAAAACTAATCCACCAAAGCAAAAAGGCAGGGCCACYGTCCCATCAAAACGCAGGTTGGATCCCTCCTAACCCACAGGCATCCCATGGGAGGAACCCCCTGAGGAGGCGGGAACCCCCTCTTAGGAGAGCACCCGCGGTTAGGACACATCCCCGGGATCTCACTCCTCTGCCTAACAGTTTTCCCCAGCACAGTGAGGGGTGTGGGATATGGGGAGGTTGGTCTCCATGTGCCTGATTTTATTTAAATCATCGGCAATTGGCCCCAGTGGAAGCAAACCGAGCACTAGGGCACAACGTGTTTGCCACAGCACAAACGTGTGAGGTGGAGGGGACTGACCTTGTTTCCTCATGGTGAGAAACAGGGAGATGTGACAGAAACAATTACAGTTAAACACAGACATTTATAAATAGACGATGGAATCGCTGAGTTTTCACCTTGACAAGGTGAGATCTTTCCCAGGGGCTGGCTGTAAATGTTCAGGGAGATTCTCCTTGCACGGAGGGAAATTTGTATTCTGCCAATTTGCTGTCACCCAGGTACATTTTCCTTGCTCCACTTTGCCAACTTGAGTTTCCTTTTTGCATACAGACAAAGATTTCTTTCTCCTCAAACACTGCTTTACTGCCTTAGGAACACTGCCAAGCTTGTGCCCTGTTTTGCTCTTTGCAGCTAGTCTGGAGCATTTAATTCATGATATTTAAATAACATTTTCAGCTTGATGGTTTAACTCTTTCCCAGCTCAGCTCTCTTCCCCGTTTGATTGCACAGCACAGTCCGCCTYGGATGTGACGTCTTCCCACGGAGCTGCTTCCTCTCAGTGTGTTAGCCCCCCTGATCGTGCTGCTCCTGTTTGGGAATTCTGCTTTGGCTTTGGGTTCACGAGGGCCTCGCTCCACGCCAGATGGGAGCAGCACTTAGAGCGGAAGTTGCCGGGCTGGCTTGCACCTCTGCCCTGTGCAGTTAGGGACGCAGGACAGACACGCTGCCCAGACGGGSCGAGTGAAGCTGCCCGCTCAGGGGCTACGGCTCCTCCTGCAGGCACCTCGCGAGTGCTCAGCTGCCAAGGAGCTCCCCTTGAGAGGCAGGACTGGCGGGAAACCAGCTGGGCTGAGGAGAACGAATCCTCAGGGATCACTCTGTGCATGACACAGTATAAACTAAACCAGTTTAGGTTCTGGACTTCACTCAGGTTTCTGGGTCCAACAGGAGGTAGCTATAAATGCAACCTACAGCTGGGTGCCTTCTCAATGCTGTTTTCAAGAAAGCTTTGGAAATCAGAGGAAGAACTGCTGTGTTGAAATGGTATCATCTCTCCAGCTCTTCTTGAGGGGCKTATGTCCCTCCAGCCCAAAGAGCAGACTCGTTTTGCTGGTCTCCTGGTAAAGGGCATCTCAGCTCTTCCCTCAGCAAGCTCCAAATGCCGGGACTACCAGCAGCTCCCCTCCTTGGTTGGAAGGGCAACCAGGAGACCAGCGTTGCCCTTCACCAGCAGCCTTAGAAAGCTGTTTCTTCTCATTGCTCACGGTTAGCTTAATATAGAGGTAATCTCTAATGAATATATATTTATCTCATATGGAAAACAGAGCATTCACTGCTCACCCTACTCCTTGCTRATCATCAGTGATGTAAAATACTTCTATGCCACAAATACTGGCTGAAATGGGTCCAAGGAATCAATACTCGGTCCCCTCTGCAACATGCAACATTGGAAGCCTTCAGCAACGGTGTGAGAGGGAGCGGGGCTGAGAGCTCTCTGTTCCCATACGGCGTCAGATCCTCCTGGCTATGACCAATTTTCCACAGTCTCAACAAATCTTTTCCAGAGCAACTACAATCAAGTCAATGACAAGAAAGTCATTTCTGAAGTGGCAGCCTCATTTCTTCCAGGGTTTAAGTGGATGCAGAGCAGCACACCAAGTAAATCAGAGAACAGGCTGCAGTCTCAATCCCTTTGGAAGCTTTGGCTCTTTTTAAGGAATCAGCATCTGGGTTTTGGTTGCAGTGCTGCCAGTTTGTATCTAGTGAATGAGGTATGCAACTTTGCCACCACACAGGCACATATTTAAAACTAAAGGATGAAAAACAAACAGATTTTAAGTGCTGCAAGCCCCTCAGCTTGATTCGATTTGTTCTGTAAACCATTTCACTGTGCTTTTAGTGGGAGCCATCACGCACTTTACACCTTATGCTGCCGAGGTTCTCTGAGTTGCTGGGTTCCTGCGGGGTTAGGACTTTTTCTTCTCATGCTCCCTGTTTACAGAAGTTATTGCCATCTAATATTAGGAACTCAACATCCCTGCCAGTTCCTAGGCCCAATTTAAAAATGTTTGTTTTGAATCTGGTCTTTCATTACCGCTCATCTAGATTTCTGTGTACAAGGAAGCCATGCATGAAATGCTCTCGATAAACTGCTCTCTATTTTGAAAAGCCCTAACAGCATCTGGGATTTTCTGTTTTCACATAAGTGTTTTTCTGAGCCACTCAGAGTAACTGGCCGGGGTCTCTGGAACTGAGCTTCCTGCTGAACTGAACTCCTTCGTTTTCCCTGCGGAAGCAGTTCCTTTTAGCCAAATGTTACAACTCGCCGCCTGTTGGGAGATGGGTGACCCGTCCTTGGGCAGGCGATTTCTTGTTGCCTTTTGCAACAGTAAATTTCAGCCTTTTCCAGTCACCCGCCTCCAAGCCAAGGCTAAAACAAATAGGGGCAGCTTTAGTGCATCTATGAGAACTCGGCGGGCCTTAACGCAAGACAAAAAAGGCAAGATAAGTTATGACGGACAGTGGCAGGAATCTGCATTTGCACTGTATCCATGTAGATAAATATGCTCCAAGAGCATATACATATGTGTGTATATATTTGCTCTCTGCTGAGCTTTAGACTTCCCAGCTTCCCTGTTTCTGGCTTTAGAGGAGCCTCTGCCTGAGCTCAAGGGCAATTCCCTTGGGATTGGGACGTGGCGCCAGCAGGGGGCACCGCTGCGCAGCACAGGGCCTTGGGGCTCCCTCCTTCCTGCCTCCATCCCTGCCTCCTTCCTGCCTCCTTCCCTCCYTCCCTGCCTCATTGCCTCCTTCCCTACATCCCTGCCTCCTTCCCTCCATCTCTGCCTTCATCCCTGTCTCCTTCCCTTCTTCCCTGCCTCCTTCTCTACATCCTTCCCTCCATCCCTGCCTCCTTCCCTCTATCCCTGCCTCCTCCCTGCCTCCGCGCTGCCACCCTGGGAGGGCCTCCGTGGATCCCGGGCCTCGCAGCCTGCGCTGCCACCGCGGTTCCCGCCGCGCGGACGTCTGCAGGAGGGTACTGAAGTCACGGCTTAAAAATAAGCCGGAAGGACGTGTCCTGCTTTAATGTTTGAAATACCAGATGCTGGACACACACGTACTTCAAGTAAATACAAATAAATCCTGCCATCGCTTGCGAGGYCGGAGAACAACGAATTCCTTGCGAAAACAAACAACCCCCAAAATAYCCTTGTGGGCTCAGGGAGCGGAGACATACCGCAAACGGCTGGTTCGAGTGGCCTGGGCTGAGTTATGAATATGAACTTCTTACAAAAGATGCATGACCCTTTCCTGATGTGAAATTAATTTGGGAGCTGCTGTTAGCAACTTTGTTAGCTGTGTTTTGCTAAACTCTCCTAATATACATATTTTCTGAGCTGTGATCTAGCGTTATTCCCAAGGGTTCTCCCAGAAAGGAAGTGGAGAATGTTCTTTTCAAAAGCATGAAGTGGGAAAATGTTTAGAACTATTTATAGCTGCACTTAGGCTGTGGAAATCCCAGACATTATAAACTATTTATAGTTATTCTTTGGGTTAAAAGGGTGAAGCCAGAAATCTTATTGAGAAAGTTACATATGCTTTTTATCCATCGGTTCATTGCATGGTGCTTCAGAGCKCAGGATGGCGGTGGTTTGTGAAGGAAGGGAGGACTCGCAGTCCCGCGGTGCCGCTCGCACTCTGCACGGAAATCAGCATTGCAGGAATATAAAGCTTTCCTTGCCTCTGCCACGCTCAGGATTGGACCGAATAMGTCTGAACTTGCCCTAGCACCTAATGAGGCAGGGAAAGATTCTTCCTTACGCTACAGGCAATGGGACACCATGAGCACGTGCAAACTGACATCTAGAAGTCCACAAGATACCCAAATGCAGCTTATTACTACAAAAACTTCATATTAAATAACTTTGCTAACACAGCTAAACCTTTAAGCGAACATTTTAGCTAGCGTAACATGAAATAACAGAGATGCATGTTCTTCTGTTACTGTGATTCACTGCTAAAGGTTCTGTTTTAAATCAACTTTGCCTCTTCAAAAATGTCTAAAAACAAACCTCACTAGTAAACATTATTATTGAAAAAAAAGAGAAAAGCTGCCATATCATCCAACACTATTTATCTATGGTATCTTCAGTTATTATCACATTTCATTCTCTGCATAGAGAATTTAAATATTTTATTTAAAATGAGAGATGTACTGAACTGTAGATTTGGGACGGGAGTCCTATTTTCCTTAAGCTGGGGGATGGATTTGTTTTTCAGAATATCAAAATGATTCTTTCAGAGGAATGACCCAATGACCTGCAGTGTCCCCAGCTTCACTTGGGGCACTTTTGCTCTGAGCCACATTTCTCTTCTGCTTGATCCTGAAGTGAAATTGAAATGCTGAAATTCGTGCCAGTGTCTTTCCATCGTGTCTTGTTTGCAGTTTGTCTTGGGGTTAGGGTCAGCTGCTGCACGGCGATTCCCACCGATCCCGTAGGTGATAGGCTCTTCCTTAACAACTCTGCCTGCTAAWGCCTCCCTTTGAGCTTCCTAACCCTGCGCACAAGGATGTTGGCTTTGGGTATCTGGATTTTCTGACTTGAAATATCTATTCATCCCCAAAACTATATCGGCGCGTATGTACATGTACAAACTAGCAGCACAATGTTCTTCCTCTTTCTTTCACTACTGTCCCTAACAGGAATGCATTTCTGTAATGATTCACTGTCAGAGGGGAAAAGAGGAAGTTTTCATTGTGGTAAAAAGCCTTCAAAATTCTTTTTCTTTTCCCTCAGCTCTCCTTTTAGGTATAGTGATCACTATATAAAGGACCATATAATGTGGTCCTTTAATAGACTACATTTTTATCAAATGCTGGTGATGCATAGATTAACTTCCCTATATCCAAATTTGGCTTCTGTTGCTGAAAATACAGCCCACCAGAGCTACATCTGATGCCCCCTGCACTGTTACTGTGCAATGTCCTGTGGTATATTGGGCTGAAGAGCAAAGACATGGCAACGAYTTTCTGGCACAATCAAAGCCCAGTCTGGAAATGTCTTGGGTAGGATCCAATTTATCACAACTGGCATTTGTTATTAACCCTGCCATGGCGCTCTCGATGACTCTGACTGAAACCTCCTAAGGTTCAGAGGAAAAGCAGACCTAGAAAGCTGAGACAAACCTGCCTTTTTATAGGCGGCCATTTATAGTCTAAGCACCAGCTACATGCCTATTACTTGTTATTACCTATGACAATGCTAGGCATTTTTAAGGAATATTTTCAAAATTCTGTCTTCTGTGCAATGTGATAACTTTTTTTCTTTTTTTCCAAACCACAAATTTATCAGGACATGGGCTCATTCTCTTAAAAAAAAGTGTTTTATAGCCACATATTTAAAAAACAACATGGAGAGTAAATAGCAACTTCTGTCCATAGGCCAGCCTACTATTGCCATTACCTATGTTTTGTTTTGCCAGAGAGATGGAAGGACAGAGCCAGTGCTGATTCAGTGCAGATGTTGGTTTTTCTCCCTTTATTAGGGAGAAGAGAGGAGGCAATGGCCAAAGATGAAGCATCCCAGACCATCTCTGGTGCAGTATTTTTTCTTCTTTTGAGTAACAGAACTGATTATAAAGTGTGGAGAAAGAGAAGTCACCCCACTAGGTCATTTTGGGTGCAAAACTTAGCTTTGTTACCTGACTCAGGAACAATAATAATATGACAGATCATATTTTTGGAGAGGCAGATGACCTGAGAAGATCATACAAAAACCGTAACTCCTCTCATTAAGAGACAACATCACTTCTAGGTACCTGTTTTGGTATTCTGACAAAAGATCACATTAGGTTTGTAAATACAGCCACATTCAGCAGCTGATTGTGTAATTTATCTCGACACCAAAGCCACAGCAAAGCCCTGTTTTACGTCACTGACTACCAGCAACAGCTGCACAGAAACAGAGGTGTTGAGTTTAAATGTCAGCCGTGACCTGAGGCGCTCGGCCTTTTCCCACACTCCATTTGCACCGGTCAGTTTTCCTGCGAGACCCCAGGGTCTGCCCTCTTTCCATGTATAACTTGGGATTGCACATTTGTAGACATCTTTTTCTTTTTCTTTT
>NW_020454550.1:1648045-1709971 GCF_003342845.1 Nothoprocta perdicaria
TTTTTCTTTTTCTTTTTCTTTTTCTTTTTCTTTTTCTTTTTCTTTTTCTTTTTCTTTTTCTTTTTCTTTTTCTTTTTCTTTTTCTTTTTCTTTTTTTCCCTGTGCCTCCAAGTTGAACGTCTGTATTTGGAAGCCAGTATACAAATATTTTTACTTTCTTACTCTGAAGTAAGGTATTAATCATCTCAGTGAATTCCTGGTTTTACAGCGTCCAACTAGTAAGAATTGAAGAAAGGATAAAGCCTTTGATGTAAGGGAATTTCATTAGCCAGGATGGAGCAGAGCACTCGTTTCTGATTTCCAGAAAGTAAAGGCCCTCTTATTAACCAAAGCCGATTTTGCCAAAAAACAGAACAACAAAGAGCTATCAAGTTCAGATCAAGTAATAACAAGAGTAAATTCAGTTATTTCCTCACAATTCCAAATATTTTTGCTTCCCAAAGATATTTGGAACATTGTTCTTCGATTAATTTGGAATATTTCATTAATTTGAAATAATTTTATGATTATTAGCTATAAGGCACAGTATTAATTAGTAGCTACCATTAGCTCCTCAGATAATGGCTCCAGGAAAACAAACGGTTAAAGTACTGAACTATTCCCAGCCATTACTCGGAAGGGTTATGTGTAAATGACTAAGGAACAGCATAGATGGGGATATTATTCTTTCCCAAACCAATTCGTTAGGGGTTGAAATTTCATGATCCTGAGCACAGGCCCTGAGCACTTGYGGGTGCAGACCCAGTTGTAAGGAACACGTTTCAAGTGGACAGCAGCAAATTACAAAGGCTCCTGCTGCTGATTTTCCAGCCAAGTTCACCTTGGTTGCACCCTGCAGTAGCCAAGGCCACACTGAGCTCAGCCTACCCTGTGCGTGTGGAATGGCTCAGCTTATGGAAAAGTTTGGGCAGCTCCAGGAAGAGGATGTTTCCCAAGCTGGACACGTCAAGGCAGAGACGTGTAGGAGGTGCTGCTCGTGCTGCTGATCTGCATTACTGTTCCCATCTCGGGTAGCTGGAGCAACGCGGCGGCCGCAGCAGCAGCATCGGCAGTGCTGGTTGTGGCAGTGGCAGCTCCAGCACCACCACAGGTCCATTTCTGACTGCAGGCAGCTGCCACAGGCTGCGACTTGCGGACTGCCCCTCTGGAGGGCAGCTCCACAGAGAGGGACCTGGGYGTCATGGTGGATGAGAAGTTGCCCATGAGGCAGCAGTGTGCCCTGGTGGCCAAGAAGGCCAGTGGGATCCTGGGGTGCATTAAGAAGAGCATCTCCAGCAGGTCGAGGGAGGTGATCGTCCCCCTCTACACAGCCCCAGGGAGGCCACATCTGGAGTATTGTGTCTAGTTCTGGGCTCCCCAGTACAAGAGGGATGTGGAGCTGCTGGAGAGAGTCCCCAGTACAAGAGGGATGTGGAGCTGCTGGAGAGAGTCCAGCACAGGGCTACCAGGATGATCAGGGGCCTGGAACATCTGCCCTATGAGCAAAGGCTGAGAGAGCTGGGCCTGTTCAGCCTGGAGAAGAGGAGGCTGAGGGGGAACCTGATCAGCGTGTATAAATACCTCAAGGGAGGCAGTGAGGAGGAGGGGGGCGGCCTCTTTTCAGTGGTGGGCAGGGATAGGACTAGAGGAAATGGCTTCAAACTGAAGCATCGGAAGTTCCACAGGAACTTAAGRAAGCATTTCTTCACTGTGAGGGTGACAAAGCACTGGAACMGGCTGCCCAGAGAGGTTGTGGAGTCTCCTTCTTTGGAGATCTTTAAAACCCGCTTGGATGCAGCCCTGTGCCACGTGCTCTGAGTGACACTGCGTGWGCAGGGGGGTTGGACTMGATGACCTCTGAGGTCCCTTCCAACCTTAAGGATTCTATTTTTCTGTGATTCTACAAGCTCTCTCTCAGCCATCTGTTTTCCAGGCAGGAGAACACAAGTCTAAATAATCACTTTTCATATGGAGACTGCTTTGTAAGTTTGACTTTGGTCCTGCTCTCTTCAAAATTCACTATCTTGATACAGGGAGTCAGAACTACAKGCCTGTGTGTTTGGAAACATGAAGGCAGGTGACTGCTGCTCCCATATGAAGTGGAGAAACCTTTCACGTTACTTATCACTTTAGCCAAATTAGACTTGGACCCAAAGCCCTCCTGAGCCTGAGGACTCAGGCCCACGGCTCCCATGGGAGTCTCTCGTCTCTAGGCTCGTGTGGAGCTCTTCACTGCACCTCTAGGTACATGGAAAATTTCAAAGGAGAAGGCAGAAGAGCTGAGCTGAGTATGCTGCTCAGTGGTCAAGATGCTGGTTAGCTGAGAATGGACTATGGATTTCAGTCTCTCATGCAACATTTTTTACATTTAATAGACATAAAATAGCACTAAAAATAATAAGAATAATATAATATAATATAATATAATATAATATAATATAATATAATATAACATAACATAACATAACATAACATAACATAACATAACATAACATAACATAACATATATATGTAAAATAATATAAAATAATAATTATGGGAAAAAAAGAAGGAATAGCACAGAAGGACAAAAAGCTGGATGAAGTTAAGGAGAATCTTATGGTTAATCTTTCTAAAACTCTAGATTTCTTTATTTGCTTCCTTATGCCCTCTAATAGCTTTTATATGGGTCATCAAAATATGTTCAATGTCCCTGCAGTTATAAAGTACATTCTTCTTTTTGTCAAGTAGGATACTGAATGTAGCTGGGAATAAAATAACAGTGTTGATTCCCAGACTAGAGACCTCTGCTTTTAGCGTCAATTTTTTTCTTCAAGCCTGTGTTGCCTGGGCAATGTCAGGGAAAATATAAATTCTCTTCTGTAGGAGGAAATGCTCTGCCTCCAAACTTCTAAAATGCTTATCTTTGTGTACAGCTGAAATATGATGGAGCATGTGTCCAAAAAAGTGTATTCCCAAGTCAACATTTCAAGTGGGTGTGAATTTTAAGTTATTCAGAAATACTCAGTCATCAGCGGGGGGAGGAGGAGCACCAGATTTCTTTAAGTGCACATTAAAAGTGGCAGAGTGACCAGTCAGGCTCTTCACAGAGGTCAAGTATGTGTAAACTTGTAGTGTCACTTCCAAAGGACTTGATTTTCATCTAAATTGACACATTAGGCCACGACCAGAGCTCATTTCTGAAATTAAAACTTTTACCCTTCCCCAGATGATGGGGAATCTCAGATGTGAGTTTCGTTACCCACACTGATGAGTCTTACCTGTATCTGTTACACTGAACATGGGAACTCATGTCATCTTCAGTRCTGTAAGCATAAAAATCATCTTGGTTTTAGATTTATCTCTGAATTCCAGTGATTACTCAGCAAAACTTCTTGAGACTGAACTTCYCATGATTAAGAGCGTGACCTGGAATACTTCACTCTGGAGCAGAAAATGTAGGAAATGCTTGCTCTACCTCTCCTYGTCCTTGCAGTCAGGCCAGCAATGTAAAAATGATCTACAGGAAAATTATCCTCAGCTGACTTTAAAAATCTCTGAAAAGAAATTTAAGGTTCAGGCCTACTATGGTGCATACAGTCTGAATGTACACAGGCTTTCTTGTCAGTATGTTACATATTTTACTGTTCATTGAAAGTAGGCYCAGGATTGTGCAAGGTACATATGCAGTGTCTTACCTTAATCTCTTGTTATTCCTCTGCTTCCACGTTTCTGGTAAGGCAGAGTCTGAGGGTGCCCGGAACATGTCCAGTCATGAACATGACCCCATGCTGGCCAAAAGCTTCTCCTGGGAAACRCACACACCAAATGAACCAGAGGGCTGGAAGAGGAACAGACAGAGTAACACCACCCAAGCAAAAGAGCAGGTATGCAGTCCCTGGCCTATCAAAGCCTGAAATTACAGTTTCCTACCTGCCTAGGCACGAGCAGGTATTTGTGGTGTACCACAGAAGGCAAAGAAGCAGAAACCTTTGAGGAAGGACTTGGAGAGGACAAAGAACTGCACAGTGGATTTCTACTGCAACTTGTAAAGGGGAATTCTGACAAGAGAAGCATAAAAAGGGTTCTTAACTCACCTAAGACTTAGTGATCATGGCTGGTATCCCTTAGTGAAACAACACTGAGATTCAGCTGGTTGGATGTCAGATCTGATCAGAAGGGGGAGACCAAACTGATGAGAGCTTAGAAAAAAAGGAAGTTTTTGTGACTAAAGTAGTCAGTGACTAAAATAGGAAAGATGGTAAGGACAGAACAGAGAACTGCACAAATCATCTTAGGAACATRAGTTTGGTGGATAAGAGGAGCTGATATTACAAGTGTCAAGATGACTGGAGGGAAGTTAACAGTATTCAAGATGAAAAATGTGCTTGGGGCTTGCAGTCCTCGYAGGGAGAAAAGGGTAGATGGGGTAGAAAGGGTAGAAAAGGGTCTTGATGTCTCCGTGAAAACCACCTGCCTGGCTTACAAATAGATTTGTGTTTCAGAGGGGAGGGCCAAGTCAAAACCAGCATGTTTTAGGAATTCAACTGACACAACAAAATAGGCATTATACAATAATTAATTATTTTGGAAGAATATAAAGAATGGAAACATGACAATCAGTCACTGTGTAATATAAAAATTGTACCTCTTTTTTGATTTGAATAAAAGGATTTGCTTGTATCTCTTCCTCTGCAGGCAATTCTTCGTCCCYTGGTAGCAAGGACTGTGATATCTTTATCAAGGAAGTTCTTCCACCTTTGACAAGGCAATTTCTTCCTTATTTGCACTGTGTTTGACTGTATTCTTCCAGTATTTGTGAGTAAATATCCTATATTGTAATTTAGACATGGAAGAATCTCTGGAATGAGTTTTGTCAGTGTGCAACGTAACAGATCATGCCGATTCCTTCTCTTTTTTACATCATCCAATACTGTATTTAATATCTAATACCTAATAAAGTTCACAGTTCTCAATTGAAAACCTGTCTCCTCCTGCTATTTGAAAGTGTATTAGAAAAAAAAACAAGATGAAGTTATCTTAGTAACTTAATAATGTTATTATAAGATTATCCTATTTTATCTTAATAACTTATGAAGTTTCCAAGTTTCAGCTTCAGCTACTTTGTGTTATTATCATGTTACAATGACAATCTTGCAAAGTCAGCTCCGTTCACTCAGTCCTCCCATTGAGATCTGGTTTCTACATCTCCGAAAGTCCCTATATGGTTTCGTAAAATATACCATAAAGAAGGTAACAACCCCAAACCTATGTGGAGCTGCTGCACCAACCTCTGGTAGCTGGAGAACAGTCCTTTCCTGATCTCCCTTACAACTACAGGTATTTTGGAGGTCAAGAACAACACGTGAGTCATTGTGGGCACCGATCCATCACTTTGGGAGATGGTGGTGACCGCAGTGATTGGTCCCTGACCACAGTTCAGGTGCTGTGAGGGCTCAACAGCAGAACAACCCGCTGGCTCCGGCCCCGCAGGGCTCTGCCCAGCCATTTACTAGCAGCACTTCCCAGCGCTGCTGCGGTCAAGCTGCTGCTGTCAGAAAGGGAGGTAAAGCTCATCCCTGCTCAAGCATCCGCTCTTATCACACAAAAGGCCTAATCCTGAAATACAGCAAAAAAAGGAGATCAGAAATAAAACTCTCCGTTTAATGCTAAAAAAAAAAAGAAAAGAAAAGAAAAAGAAAAAGAAAAAAAGAAAAAAAAGGCATCCAGCCATTTATTTTTCTCTTATTAGATCTGTCACTAGATAAGTCAGACTGCTGGCACAGATGCGGTTTTATTCATGCTTTCCAGTTTTCAATCTGAGCAAATATTCCAGTTTTATTCCCATACTGTGAGTTGCTCTTGAGGAAAAGATGAGAGTTTAATCAGCTTCCTAGACCATGTTCCTAGGACACCTCCATGTCATGCTCTAGAAGTGCCACAGCTCCACTCATAGCCATGATCCCTGGTCAGAAACACCAATTTAAGAGCACGTTTCCCTCAAAATGCATTAGCTTCTATACAGATCAATTAAGACACAGAAAGTTCTCACAGGGAAACTATAAATAGAAGTTCAAGCTGTGCAAGAGTCTTTGCAAGTTATTTTTATTTAATAAGTAACTATATCCAAAAAATTACCCGTGGACGAGTCAGGAAAACACACAGAAACATAAAAGCAGCTCAGCAAATCTGTATTTAATAAATTCATAGCAGATGGCTCGTACACCAGGATCACTGTGAATATTTGGAGGCTTTCTATTCACTAGATACACACACTCCAAATACAGATATAACACACTCCAAATACAGATATAAYCTGAAACTGATTGCAAAAACAGAGAAGGGAGGAGGAACCTGGACGTCTAACCCGTCCACCTCACTAGTTTCTAGCAGTCCTTCCTACAACACATCCTTAGCCCATCTCACACTGGCCTCCGTATGGCGAGTATCATTCCAGGCTGATCTTTTAGGCTGCCCTTTCCGAACAAGACACCAATTCTGCTTCCAATCTGACACACGTTGAGCAACACCAGTTCATCCCCATGTTTGTCCTCAGTATGTCTGAGTYGCCAGCAAATCAGGCAACCTGTGACCTCAGCTCTGTCTCTGGAAGAGGAAGGAGGTAACTGTGCTAGGGCTGCTGGTGGCCYGTGAACCAAGTGACGTGATCGGCACCACGGGCCCAAGCACGAACCTCAAGAAGGGACACTATGAATCTCAAGAGCGACACTTCTTCGGTTTTGATTTCTAACTCTAATTTAATTTTTGTTTCTGCATCCCTAATAAAATCAAGCTAACCTAAAAAAATCTTTAACCGTCTTAATGAACTCCTTTTACCAATGATGTGAAGACAAAATTAGGCATTTAAATTCCTGCTGGCTACCTTTACCTGTGTACTACAACCTTTGCAAAAAGTGCCAATAGAGATAGGGATTTCTGTCAAAACACACAATTTAAGATGACATTATCTAAAGTAGCAGATTTTTTTATCTGAAACTTTTTATTAGAAAGAAGTTTACCAGACTTCTCATGGATGTCCAACAAGGACCAAAGAGTTGACCCAACAAGTTGCAATTTAAATAGCTGAGATTCATCTGAAGGAGATTTATGAGGAAACTGATTTGGAATGCTACATTAAATAAATTAGTAGTGACAATTTTTTATGTGTAGTACATTTTAAGAAATAACTACAAAATAAACTAGGAGGTCATAATATTCAAAGTTAAGCCATAAAATTCAAACAAATTATTTGGCTATTTACTGGCAACCCTGTGTTCACATGTCACAACTTGTTTAAGTATTTCTATTTTAGTTTATAGCATTTGGCAACCAGTCTCTTAACTAGAGGGGCTCATAAGGTTAAGGGTGAAGAGTGGTACCATGTTACTAATGCCTATGGTAAGTAGGTAGTTTCAATTTAAAGAAGTTAAATTTAAAAACAGACCCGATGAGCAATTTTTGTATGTAAATATATTCTTCTTAGATAACATGATGTTAAAAACATATGTATTACAAAAGCTAGCAGTGAAATCCTCAAAGAATTCTATTTATTGCAATATTTTCAATAAAAAAATCCTCTTGAATTACCAGGGTTCAGTATTTATGCAACTACAGTCATTCTTATTCTCCAAGAAACAATTGCATATTGAAGTTTTTCCATTAAAAGGTGGATTTTACATTTTACATGGCAACTGTAAGAATGCAACTTGTGCCTGAAACAGCCTATGGCCGAGATACTGCTGATTTTTTTTTTTTTCAGAGGAGAAGCAGCTGTATAATCCTCAAGTTTAAACAAATTGTGCATCCAAAAGTCCATGTCCTTAAAAAACCCAAGACATTAAAAGAAGGCAATAACATGGTGACATGTATAAAGCGCTGCTCCTGGACTATTCTGCTGTATTCACTTGAGATCATTTTTGTTAGTCTTGGGTTTCCACTGTCTTAGGCTGACAGTTACGAGCTGCCATTAACTTACTTCATTGTACATTATTCTCAGTGGTGATGACAGGTCATTTTGAAGGATCCTGCAAATCTTTAAGGGAAGTTGTGCATTTATAGATTAATATGCAGTGCATAATGCACTTTACAGACCTACAAACCATCTTTTGTACCCACTAGAAATAAAATCTCATATTGAATAGGATTTCAATACTTAAGGTATTTACAGCAGCATCAAATTTTTAAATATACTTAAAGAGTTGGATTAGAAATTATATTTCCAAAAGATTTAGGCCTGTGAATGATTTGCTGCCTTAATTCGTTTGACTGAGTATCAGTACTTGGTTATAGTTTTAGCTTACATAGGGGGTAAAGACAGCTTGAAAAGGTATTTAAAGGGATTTAAATAATGTAATAACAGCAATGCTGTAACTATGCACCTGAGCACACTTAATTTTCAGCTGCTTTTGAAAACTAGATTTGCAAGTGCAGGTACACTAGCAATGTGAGCATAAGGGGCAACCTTGCACTTGTACCTGAGCAACCCTAGTTAGGGCTCGTCACGAACATCTGGCAACGTGGGTCTCCAGCTGTGCTCCGGGGCACTCGGAATAAGGARCTCTATGGCATCCACACCTCTTCACGGGAGGACAACCCCTGCTACCCTGAGAAACACACTCACATCTTGCAGCTGCGCTGCAAAACCATCACGTTCACCCAGGCACTGGCAAARATCTTCCCATTTCCTCTCAGTGAATAACGATTCACCCAACTTTTGGGCCAAAAGGTCTCCAACAAATAAATAAAAGCATGATATATTTTATTAAGGAACTACTTTATTATAAAAAGCTACAGATTTCACAAGATGGTCATTTACAAAAAGTAATAAACATGTAGAAAACTTCTGGCTGTATTTATAAATATGTTACTTGCTTTTTTTTCTTAGCAAATTTATTCACAGCTTATTTGCTTGTTGTATCCAAACTAGGCTTGTTTTCTTGCAACCATATGGACATTCTTGACTTAGGTCACAGCTGAAAAATGTAGTTTTCCATAGGACATATTGTATGGTGTGTGATTGAATCTAAAAGAAATAAAAAAGAAGTATTYGGGATAAAATGCACAAAAAGCTGATTATAAAGTGCAGTGTACTTTACAKCAATTTTTGATTCCAAATAGTGATGGAGCTAAGAACAGAGAGAGAAGGACTCTGTGAATAAATGCAAACAAATGACAGTCCAGCAAACACACTTTAGTCTAAAAAAGGTGCTGAATTAACAAYATATTTCTTACTGTTATTTCAAATTTTACCGGTATTTTGATTCAATTATGCTAAGGGGTTTTCCTGTAATTTAGTTTTTTCAGCTGTACATGAAATCTAAGTGAAACGATCACATAAAAGATAAATTCAAAACACTTTCGATGAAATCCTTCCTGATAAAATTACAATGGTAAGTACTAGGGCCAGCAAAAAATTAATCATAGTTTTAATAGAAAGTGTTTTCCATAGCGATGATCTTCCTGAAGATGGAACAACTGTTAAAGTCTATTCCATTTTCTTCTTTCCSTCCTCTCAATTTAGTAATAAGTTTACAGCTAATTTTTGAATACATATTTCRTAATATTTCATACAGATGGAAATTTAGTCTCTTACCTAATATCCATTTTTCTGATATGTATTTTATTTCGTGGTACTTCTTTCCTGGGTATTCTCCTATGCAGATCTTTGCCTGGCGCAAGGCTTTGCATGTTCTTCCTCCTGAGAGCTGTATGAGTTCACCCAGCTTTTGGCAGGGGGGCTGGCTGGTGGGTGACACAAACATCACMGGCTGACTTGAAAAGAGATTCTGCTGATATTTTCCTGGTGATAGATGACGTTGAAGCCTGCAGATCTGTATTGGAGGAAACAACAAAATCAACAGCCAATATGCTTTCACTCCMCTCCAAGTAAAACTAATTATTTTCTTCATGAATTTGGAAGTTGTCATTTWTTTATACAGATGATCATAAAGAAACACAACAGCAAGTTGCACAGCAGAAAAAAAGGCTACTCTGCACACTATCTGTTATATTTACACTGCACGGATAAATAAGAAACTGTAGCCAGTGAAGAGGTGTAACTGGAACAGGGGAAGAAATCATTTGTTGTGTAGATACCTGAGCTCCTCCTCAATTGTGGCACAAACTTGCTGTAAGACCACAGGCCGTTAAGATACTGTAGGAACTTAGCAAGACAACTGCAGCCAGAGAAAGGGTCTTCACGCAGTTCACACGGCTTTAGGAAGCCAAGTGGTTCTGCAGCATTTTGGCGCATCCTTAGGAAGTGGTCGGGCCCTCGTGAGAGCAGCTGGCCGGAGCAGTGGCGAAGTGCGAAGCGGGCGCCGCCAACGCGAGCTCCAGCTCGTGTGGTCTTTGTGCCCTTGTCCCCTCTGCGGGGGACAATGTCAGTCAGTCCTGGCCCCAGTCCTGGGATCTTCCTCCGCCAACAGAGAATTCAACAACTTCTTAACAGCTCCCCAACTTCTCTTTCTGTGAAACAAAGTGGATTCTTGGCCTGCTGAATGCAGCTGGTTACTGAGACTGCTCCACTGAGTTAGGCTGAAAACACTCGAGGAGAACCAGAGACATCCTCTATTTTTTATTCTTCCGTGTATTTTTGTTTCTGAATRTAAAAACACCTAATCCTGCCTCACTGCAGCCAAAGAGCATCCAAATAATTTGGCTGAGCAACAAAGCAGAGCTATATTGCAGACTTGAGAGAACCAGGGCTCACTTCTGATAAAGAGTCCTCAGATTTTGGGCCAGGTTTGTACCATCTCCCTCTACCTGAGCTGCAGAAGGGGGTACACAGAATGTCCTTTTATAAAGACCCAGCTGATGGRCAGGGAATAATTGATGCTTGATGTCCTGGAACATGGAAAATGTATGTACTGTGCAGCTTTCATATGTGGCATCAGATTCGGAATCTGTACAAGCACCACTTGCTGATGGGAGCTTTAGGCTTTGAGGCCACGGCCAGGGTATTAAAAGGGGTCTAGATCAAAAATTTGCAATCTTGGCTTGCAACCTCTGATGTAAAAAGACACTGTCATGATTGTGGTGTTGCTGGGATGGCATTCGTTTTCATAGCTTACGATTGTGAGGCAGCTTCAAAGTGCTGTGGTCAGCTAGGTCAGCAAATGAGAGAAAGCAGTACACTGAACAGCTCAAAAGAGCCTCGTGAGAGACACAACCCCATCTTAGCTGATCTGCCACGCAGGGGATCTCTGCAGTTATTTATTTACATAAAGCAACTGCAATTGAGAGAGGCAAAACAATTACCAAGAAACCGTTGTGATGGTTTATCCACAATAAATCAGCTTTAACTCCAAGGCTCAACACTTTTTATCAGCTTATAGCTTTAAGATTTCAAACATGAAAATGATTAGGACTGAGAAATTGTTATATTAAAAATTCAGCACTTGTGTTAGAGAGAAGACACAAAGTATAACTTGTTGCCATCCTGCTATTTGACATATTTGGTGGAATATGACTTAAAAGGACTAACTGTATTCCAACCTCCTCATGCATTTTCCCTGAAAGCATTTGTTTGTTGTTGCTGTAAAGAAAGCACTTTTGTACAGTCTGTCCTACAGGAAGAACATTTGGATTAAATCAATTTTAAAGKCAAAAACGCACCTAGCTAACCACCAAATCAGGCTGTGGAAATTTGGAGCACTGAAGAACGCTTGCCTCAGCCGATGCGCACAAACAGCGTCTTTATGCCGTGTTTGGCTTAGATTAAAAGGGCCCAAGAAAGCGAAATACCCATATTATACTGAGAAGGTACGTGATTTCTTAAATTTCCTTTAAAATTCCTAGCTGTGGGTGTTATTAGTGCATGGCAATACGAAGCACCCAGCGCSTCTGTGCGATGCCATCACAAGAGGTCCCAGCCTGCAGCTTGGGGCTCGTCCTTCCCGCRCCCGCGGCTCCACGGGGCTCAGGGCTGCAAACACGGAGAGCGTCGCCGTCCTGCAGCTCCAGCCGCGTTTGCCTCCCGCTCCCTGCTCGCAAAGCAACAGCTCCGAGGCTGCTCCAGGTGCTGGTGGGACCCCGGCCCCGCGGCCCCTCYGGAGCTGGGGATCAGGCAGCCTAATCCGGCCCTTACCGTGGAATTGACTCAGCTGCCTYGGCGGCATCAAAGAGCTCAGGGCGCTCCAGGAGCCCCGCGAGCCCTTTGAAACCACACGGATTCTGTGTGAGCTTCAAAAAATAAATAAATAACCCCTCAGCAGAGCCCAAGCCTGGGAAAATTTCAGACCCCAAAACAGCTCGTTTCCAGAAATTGTATCAACTGGCAGTTAGAGCTACAACAGTGTCAGTCTGTATTATTACAGATGGCACTGCTGCCTGCTATGGTATGAGGCAGTGGTGGCAATTTTCCTTTCTAATTTGCTTTTTAGCATATGGTTAGAAAAAATAAGTCTCTTGCAAGAGGGTCCATTTACTCCTTTCATTAAGGCTGTTAAGAACTTACCTCATTCTTTCACTAGATGGATGGATAGGAAGATGCCTAGATGTGTTTGTCAAAAAATCCCACCCAGGAATGTAGAAGTCTCTTTGAATATAAGGTTGAAAAAAATCACTGTTGCCAGAATTAAATCTCACGGAGAATATACGGCAAAGAAATAGAACTTCTTCTCGCTACAGAAACCGTACACGTCACCAACTATTCTCCCTTTTGCATTTCGGTAGTGAAAACTGTTAATCTCATGATTCCTAATATTTCCATAATTCAGCTCGGAAATTACAACAGCAGTAGAAACAAAGTAGTGTAATTTGTTACCCTACGTTGTAGGTACATGTATTGTACATGTATTGAGATCCTGTCACCTACCTGCTCAACTTTGACTCTTGTTCTGAACCTCCCCAAACCAAACACCACTTACTAAACAAACTCTGCAGCTTTGCCCAGAGTGTACAGGAAAATGTACACAGATGTACATGTACACAAATGGACACGGCTAAACTCCTGGTGGGCCCATGTGGAACAAGGACTAAAGCTCAGGTACGAACGGACAAGGATGGGACCTTTTCAGGAGTCTTAGGAAAGAGCATCACGTCCCCAAAAGTTYCCCCCTGATTTCTCAAATCAGGACCAAATTACAGCAGCAAGAAAACATGATCAGAGATCATCTGTTTTATCAAGACATTAACCACTTTTTCCATTCACCTCCTTTTTGGTTTTAATTCTGCATGAAAAAGTTAAATTTATGAACAAGAAAGGATGGCAGACAAAGTTTGTCACCATTAAGTGAAGAGTTAAAAAATGTTTTAAGATTTTAAGGAAATATTATATTGGATGATAGTTAAAATCAAATTGTCTTAAAATGTTAGACTACATGGAGGAAGACTAAAAAACACAAACCCTTTTTATTAAAAAGAAAACTTACTTTTTGAATTATGTGGCTTTTTCTCCTTGGGTATATATCTGAATATCTATTCATTTTGAATTCATGCAGCAGACAGTATAAGAAAGCTATTTTTTCTGAATGCATGTGGAAATGTTTTCACAATGAAACTGTGTCCTATGAAGTACACAGTTTCCAGGGTACTTCCACAACATGGCACATGAAGACATTTCCAGTCTAATCCACAATTAGAAAAATAATTCCTCACAAAAATCTAATTGAAAATATGATTGTGCATTAGTAAGTCTAATAGAATTTGTATTTGTAGCCTATAATTAACATTGTGAAATATTTGCTTTGAATATATTATATAAAATGAAGACATCGATACATGTCTAAAAAAATAAATTTCCATTATGGTAATTAATAATATGATAATATAGTAATATATATGGTACCATAAATAATATGGTGATAATATGATAATTATTTTCTATTATTAACCAGAGACAAATAAATCCACAAAAATACACTTCAAAATTTTATTTTATCGTTACCATTTTGCTGGATGGTTAATATAGCATTGGAAACCTTGMTGATACCTATTTAGGCTTTTTTCATGTGAAGTATTTGCTGAACATATGGAAAGGTTTAACCAAATCTTGGTTACTGCTTCTTGCAAAAATAATAAATAGAGTTTATTAAATGCAAACAGCAGAAGATAAAATTTCAGAGATAAGTTAGAAGAGATAAGATTATATATTTTATGGTTTATATCTAAAGACCAAGTGTTATTTCATTTGAAGTTGATGAGAAATTGTACATTTTCATCCAATAAAAAAACCATTAAAGTCTATGGGTTAATTCACCACTCTGCAACTATTAAATGTCAAAAAAAACCACATGAAATTGATAAAACTTAAAAAGYCTTTATACTTCATTAATCTACAAATTGAACAAGAAAAAACTGCACATAAAATAGTACATCCATTYGATGTAGCTGGGTGATGTTGCTTAATGTCCAAGATTTTGATATCCAGATGATTTTAGTACAGATAAATACTTGGTACCAGTAACACGWATGTTTTCAGCTATAAAAAGACCAACGTATTCCAGGAGAGCTACAGCACTGCTAGATCTCCAAGCTACAATGTTAGCAAACATTGCTCTTACATCGTTATGTGCGTTTTCAGACAGTCCGTCACTTAGTAAAAATTTAAAAAGAAAACACACATGTGGAACCCTATGTACCCTTGAAGATCAAGGGCTCAGAGACATGCACAGAACTGAGGTACTGGCCTGCTCGTGATAAAGGAGAGCGCATGGCAGTGCTCAGGCTCCTGCCGGGAGGAATTTGCAGAATCTGCAGGACCCGACAGGGATCAAGGGCCTCTGGGCTACCCGCTCTCCTGCGGGACGAGCAAGGAGGGCTCTCCTCCTCATCTTTCTAAATGCCAGCTTTATTGAAAGGATGGAAGTGACTAATCAAACAGCAACACTGCCTTTTGTGGTAACAGCGTGTGACATACATTTGCTGCTTAAATTAACCGCTCACCATCTTGGTTTGGTTTTTTTTCCCATTTATTTTAGCACTCTGCTGTTATTTTTTTAACATATTAACAGTTGAAATAATATTCACTAAATTCTTTAATTTCAAGCTATACTGAAATGCTGTACTAGATAAATAATCTGGTGCTCCCCAGCATAAAAGAGCCTGTTGAAAGTTGGATACAAGATCATTCAACCAKTTTTTTTACAAAGGAATAGCCTTTGCCTTTGAAAAATCCTGCCTAAATTAACGGGGCATCACACGGATTCCCGAGTCCAGCTGGTACAAACCATACAAGTGCCTGGGTAAGTGTATTTATCTGAACAGCAAGGATGTCATTCCCCTCCTTCGCATGAAATACATTTATAATTGATAGAGAAGGGTTTCACTCTCTGAGCATAACTCAGTTTGAAACATTCATGAAAATTATTTATATTTCCTGAAACCACATTTTTACAGCGGGTATTAGTAGCATGTAGCTAGAATAAGAGCTCCACGTCAAATTAGAGAGSCATAAGCCCTCAAGCAGATCAAACAGTGAATGCACGTTTTGGATGCGTGATAAAGCTACACCAGCACCCCAGCACAAGCACATAAATGGGGATTATGTACAGGCAAACACAGGACATATTTTAGCAATATAAGACTTTTGCACTTGTAGGAGGCAGAAGGAAAAGGAGAAAGATTTAAAAGATAGAGTGAAATATTTGGTCTTGAAAAAAAGTCCTCCCACTTTGTTCTTGGGGAAAAAAATGTAAAATGAAGACAAATGACAAACACTAAAGACTATATTATCTATATTATCTGTGTTTTTCTCCAAAACATAGTTTCTTCCCRTCCTTTCCATAGTCCTTCACGTGTTTCCTGGCCAAAATGAAGGGAAGAAAGCTAAAATGCAGACAAYTCAGCTAATATTGTTTCTTTCCACCGTGTGTTGGCAGATAAGATTGCTTCTCTCAAATCCCATAGACTGATAAGAAGAGCTAATTTCACCAATTTATTCTCTGAAAGACTGAGTCCCAGTGGGAATACTGTATGAAAATGCTTGGCAAATAGATCTACTGTTTGGCAGATATTCAAAATTGTATCGGAAGATGTTGGAACCATTTCTCCCAGCATAGCAAATTTTTTTTCAGGAAAAATGATAACAAATTCACTTAGTTTTACTTTAATTTAATTGTTCTCCAAAAGTGCAACTATGTTTAAATACTATGTAATATCAACATAATCATCTATAGATTAATAGAAAAAAAAGTAATAGAAATAGAAAAAAAAAWTAAATTATCTTTTGTAAAGTCTTTGAAAAGACTTTTGAAAATAAGTGTGACATCGAAATCAAGGACCTGTATTTCAGCTCCTATGTATATAACAGGATATATTTTATATGTGTATTCTATTATATATATATGTAGTATAATATGTATCACTTAAAAACACTCTTTAGGTGTGGTCATTTTATTGTGGCTGTTTGTTTCTAAATCCAAAAGTTGGCTTCAATGCAAACTAATTCTTTTTGAAATTAAAAAATCATTTCATTATAAACTAGTTAAAGTAGGATTATCCTGGATAAGAAAAAGTTTAAACCTTCCTTTAGAACTCCCTTAATGATTTATTCATCTTTCTTCTTGTCTTCTTTCTAGAGAATTAAATTCAATTGTCAGGCAATGACAAAACTGCAAATTGCAATTGCAAATTGAGCTCTAATTTCTGCAAATAATTACCAATTATAACACACAGTTCCGAAAGGCATTTTTTTTTCTCACCCGCATATATTGTGCCTTGTATCACTCTGAAGTGGTACACGAGCTTGACACATATCACTTTGTGCCATTCTGTATCATGTATCATTCTGGTTTACCACTACAGGTCCTGCTACAATTGGCAAGACCCCAAGAAACTCGAAAAGATTCAAAGACAGAAATTACCAACTCCTTATCAATCCACGCCAGTGCTTGCATACTCTTACAGTCATATACAGTTATAAAGCTATCCCTGGTATCTAACTTAGCATTTTTGAGTCAGTTACTTCTTGCTCTAGTGCCAAGGGACACRGAGAACAATTTATTCTCTTCCTCTTCGTAACAACCTTTTGAATATTTGAAGAYTGTTATCATGTCTCCCCTTGGTCTTCCATTCTTTAGACTAAACAAACACAGTCCTCTCAATTCTTGCTCATGGGTCATGTTTTCTAGACCTCTGATCACTTTGTTATTCTCCTCTGGATCCCCTCCAGTTGATTCACGTCTTTCCTGAAGTGCGGTGCCCAAAACTAGACACAATACTCTAGCTGAAGCCCTACCAATCCTCTGTACAGTGGGAACAGCTCAAGTATTTTAGGTATATTTCATCAGAATATGACATAGATGACGTATCCTGCTTTGGATCTTCTAAAATAATTACTTGTTTTTTTGACCAAAATATTGTAAATTGAATTTCATTTCTGTGGTCAATAATTACTTCTCCTTGTTCTGCTCCTTTCCTTACTCAATTCTATTGCATTTATTTCACATCATTTCTTAAGTCTTAGATCACTTCCTTCCACCTTGTCTTTATGCACCTTAATGCCACTGACCTCAATGAGACTATGTGTGCAGAATTAGCAATCTATGAAAATCTCCACAGAATTAAGTGTTTCCATATGCAAACATAATTTAACAAGAAGATTATTTTTTTCTTAAGTACTTATTTGCTCTTGCAAAGGAAAAGAAAGTTCTTTAAAGACATCTTTACATGCAAATAGGCAAGGGGATACTATTGGTGGGACTTTCCAACTAAGTTTTTAAATGTATGCAAGTTCCTCTTCTTCAAAAACCAAAAGGAAATAAAGTCAGACATCCTTCTCTCTCCTTAATTCAGACGGCTGGCAATTGAACAAACACAGTTGAACCAACATACAAATCAGTAAAACCTCAGCCTCCAAACAATTTGCTTTAGAAACCCATGCACAACTTTAATGAGGTAGGCAGCACGTACATGGGCATGTGTACAAAGACCTACTCTTGCTGGACAAACCTTCACAACCTGCAGCAGAGAAGACACTTACATAGCTCAGGCTTGGGAGTGGGACTTCAAAACTGGTCTCTCGGCTGTTCCCAGCCTTGTTTGGGTTTACACTGYGGTGCAGCCTTCAAGTGCACAGACTGGACTCCTTTCTGAGGAGATTTAGGCAGGAGATGGACTCAGTTCACGGGACCAGGCTCAGACTAGTACAGAGCACCGAGATGGGTACGTGCAAGGTGGGTTTTCAGCACKAGCAGGTTCACTCTGCCATCCATTCCCATCGCTCCTCATTACTGGCTTATGTAGATGCAGCCACAAGTAATATGGAGTCACTTTTGGCAGATGTAACAGGGATATTTAATGAGTTAAAGTTGTAAAAGTTAGGTATGGAATTCATTTTTTAATTTGAATTCTTAGCAAAAATAATTGCTTCAACTAAATTTAGCTTTTTTTTTTTTTTTTTTTTTTTTTTTTTTTTTTTTGGGAACTTTTTTTTTTTACCTTATTGTTCACTCAAGTCCATTCCCACATGGCAGCAACAAGGAATGAAACACGTTGGCATTTATCCCACTGCGCTGAAACCATTTACCCATGATTTATGTACAGTATCCTATAGACTGACTTGCCTGAGCCAACCACAGGCCAAAAAGCCGTTTTTTTCTTAAAGACAGTAAGTAGCTCATTCATTTCACTGGAGCATCTTAAGAGATGAAGTGTCAATGAGTAAGTAGCAAAGTTTAATTACGAAAGAAAAGGAGACTGTCATGAACATTCTTGCACTTAYAGAGACTGAAACATAGCGCATTCCCAGCTAAGTACATTTTACCACTAAAATACTGTTTTTACAGAGAAATTTCATTAGCTAATAATGTGCTGCAATTAATTGAAAGCAACTTTATATTCTCTATAGTTAAACACTACACACAGTCAAGATACTAGGCATGGAAGCCTAGCACTGGCATAAAGCACGTTGAAAAGGATAGCCTCGTTTTAACCACCTTAGACTTTAGAGATGCTGGATGACTTTGGAAAGCCCAGCTTGCTTTTTAATCAACACAGGATACTGTGCAGCAAGCTCCAAGAGCGACATTTGTTTTGGTGGTTTAGGGGCAAGGCAGAACCTTCCCCTGGCCTTTTACTGTAAATGATAAATCCCGTGCTGTCAACAGATTTGCTATACCTGGCAAAGCACGGATGAATAATGCTTCAATAAATAAAAGGGTTTTCTGTTCCAGTAATAACAAAATCATGATCTTGTTGAAAGGAAAAGCCTGGCAAATGTGAAGGGTTACACAGATGCTCCCTAAAGGCTCTTTCCCTAAACAATTGTATTAACTCACCATAAAAGTAATCTTAACATTAAAAATAATTCCAAGTTTTATCTTCAAAATAGGAATATATAAGAACTTTTCCTCTGCCTCAGCAAACTGCACCAATTTAAGCCAGCATGGAGTAGATTCTTCCCTCTACTCCATTAGCTTAGCTGAATGCCATTGCAACACCCAGCAGTAACTCAATGTGTGCCAAATACGAATATTTTTAAGCGTCATTTGAGTTTTAAAGGCTACAGTAAGTGATGGGAACACAATCGTCTTGGGAATCTACAAATAACTTTAAAAAAATCTCATAAATCTGGCTTTCATGGTTTAGTTTTCAACAGCTTTATGAAGTATGTCAAAGCTTGAACACAGTTCTTTTTCCATCAAATTTCATAGGATTGACTTTTCTCAATCTATCTTTTTTGATATGCTTCAGTGAGACAAATAAAAAAAAAATTTGGCTTTAAAAGAGAGGCATCAGCAAATTACTTTTAAAAAAGTTGACCTTTTTTCTTTTCTTTTAGTTTCAACAGAGGAAAAATGTCTACATTTAAGTAGAGCTGCCTAAAATATTTCCTCATAAAAAAAATTTAAAACACTTCTGTTTAGCACCTGAAGTACAACAGATCACATTATAAAAAAGAAAAATGATGAGTGATTAAGTGATTAAAGGCTTTTTGTTTTTCTTAAATCATTTATAAAAGATGCATTTATAAAAGAAAAACATTTAGTGCAGTAGAAAACCTGAGTATTGCAATAAAATTTATATGTAACTTTTCCTATTTGCAGTGAAACTCATGCACTACAAGGGTAAGTAGCAGGGAATTATTCACTTTTGAAATACAAACTAAGGGTCAGTTGAAACTGCATTAAAATTCACATGATAGAAAAATCTTCAAAATTGCCTGAGAAGAAAACTATTCTAATAGATTGAAAATCTGACATAATTCAAATGAATGCAAATCTTAATGCCACTAATCACAAATATATAGGCATAGATTTATATGTATGTATAAATAAAGCACATAACAGATTTAGTTTACTTCTGAAAACTCCTGACAGAATTACTCTTACTTCTGATCATCAGTTTTGCTGTTTAATATTCCTTGGCAATGGTATTTGTTAATGTGCAGAAACACCTCTCCTTGATTTAATCTATATCTTAAGTTAAAAGACCCCATAGGAAGTACTAAAAGTCAAGTCATTTAAATCTCCTATGCTAAGAGCAACAAGTGCAGCTGCCAGCACACAATATTTTATAGGGGAAAAAAAAAGAAAAGTATTTAAGATGAATAATATTCTACCAGGTGCTTTTTAATCAATCATTTTTAAATGACAATTATTCAACAGAGGAGGTTCTTTGAGAGCAGCTCTGTTTTTCCTAAGTACTAAACAAAGCACACTACTAACATTTCCTATTTGAAGATTCTTTTCATGAACTTTTGTAACTTCTAGCATGACTATAAATCACAGATTGCAAAAGAACAAACTTTGACTGTATGTTTGACAGCAATCTGTGGTGGTCTTTTGTATAGCTGAATTAAAAAGATTTATGCTGTGAATACAGAGTACTTTAATGACACAAAAGATGGTGGGAAAAAGGCAGAGTACCTGACACTACCTTTATTCTTTCCCCTCTTTTCTTTTTCTCCTTTTAAACCACAGGATTTTTCCAGTTGATGGTAAGCCAACAAGTTGATTTTAACAAATTGAAAAAATAATTCACAAACCATAATGATCACTTTGCCAAATGTTTCCCATGTACAAATAACTGATTTTAGTTCCTATTTTGAGGAGTTGCCACTTGTGACCTGATAAACCCAACAGAAGGGGCAGCAGGTTAACTCACCMTCCTCTGCCCTCCTTTGCATCTCAAGTGCCCTTGCCAAAAAGAAGAGGAAGCCATTTTAGAACATGACTTGTTCAGAATGTAATCTTACTGTGGTTTAGGATTTCAAAAGCATTTGATATTTTAAAATGCATTAACTTTTCTCTGTAAAGGTTAGCAGTGTCCTTTGCTTCCTTTCTGTTGCTTATTTCTAGGCTAAATAGATCCTGCATTTTTTTTTTTTTAGTTACAAATATCATCTAGCAGTATTAATGTGAATGACCATACATCTGCATTAATTCTTACAGAACTTTATCTTACTGAAGATGAAATAAAAAAGTGACTTTACGGGTGGGGCTACCAGCATAGATCTAGAACAGCAGGAAGATGGGCCTTTTTGACCGCTATATAATTCAACAGAGCGTTTCTTTTTATTTTAAAGAAATATTTTTATACAATACACATAAAACTTGTTCTTGCTGTTTATTTTGAGGACACCAAGTACAATGTGATTAACTCATCACAGAGGACTTTGGGTGACTTGTCATGGCAGCTGGGCCAAGCTGGTAGGTGAAATCACTGACCCTGCCTTCCCCTCTGGGCTCCTTTCTTTCCTATATTCCTCTTACTCTTTCAGTCACGTTTTTGAGTTGGGTGGACCAGATGTTTTTCTTCACCTAAGAACTATGCAGGGCAGTGCACTGAGACTACTACTTTTCAGCCTTCATGGATTTTATGTGAATTGTGGTAGTAAGAGTAGAAGGCCTTTGCAAGAGGCTGCCAATTGCATAAGGAAACGTTTTCAAATCGAAGACCACAGGAAACTCAGCAAATGTTGTACAAAAACTATGAGCAACTGGGTATTTGAGTGTAGATGCTCAAATCTTAATACTCTGTAGTAATTTTGCTTGAAGTCCATGTCTGTTTCTGTGCTTCAGTTACTTTTTAGTGAAAAGAACGGATAACTTGGATAAAATGCGAATGTTCCATAACACCTTGTAGGAAAAAAAATACACTAGTTTGCCAGTACAAGACTTTAAAACAAATATTTATGGCTCCACATCAATCCAGAATTCCAAAATAAAAGTTGGAAAAAGGTGGGCATAACAGAGCACATTAGCCATTAAACAATATAAACTGCCCTAGTGTAAGCACCGTTTATCTGTTCAACATCAAAAGAAGGCCACTCCAGATACACTATACTTTGCATACTAAATACATACAATACTTAGAAGTTTAAAAAAAAATCTAGATTGCCCCATATATGGTGATAAACCTTTAAAACCATTCCGTCTATTCATTGGATCATGTTTCTATTTTAAATTTAAAGATATTTCAACCGTAAAATTTAGGAGTTGGTATGACAGTTCTAATGTTACCCATGGAGTTTTTTCTTCGAAGGACATTATAGACTGAAGTGCTAATGAACTCATCCTTATCTTAGGGTCCAGTATGAGGAGAGCTCCAAGACATCAGATGGCTCAGACTGCTGGTGGGGAGAGGAAAATTCACCGTACACCACTGGGGTACCTCTGGGGTTGAACAGAGCATTAAATTAATTAAGTTAAAATTAATTTAAACAGCACTGATGGGTTTTGGAGGGAATTCAATAAAACCCTTCCCAGTCAAAGCAGGCCCATGTCCTACCAGCCTGTGAAGGAAGGGGAAAGTGGAGTCCTCTACAGAGGGCAACACACCCCAATTCCCAAGTGCCTTTTAAGATCTCGCAGCTAAAGAGGACAGCCTGGTTTTGCCATGTGCTTCTCTGCTGTGTAGCAGCCTTATTATTACAAACATGGCAATTAAAAAGTAAATAATTCCAGAATAAACTGAAATAGCAGTTTCAGCAATTATCACCCTATTACAGATCATTACTTTTCCTGTGAGCAGTAAAGCTGAATGAAGTCAGGCATGGCATGACTAGAAGGAGTAAAAATCAGAGTATTTTGATTAAGCAAGTTTTACTTTTTTTCTTTTTTTTTTTTTTTTAAAGGAAACACATGAGTTTCTTATGCTCATTAAAAACTGAATCTATTCACTCAAGTCCGTTCCCGCAGTGCCAACATGATGTACACACAAATATGCACATCAGGGTGATAACTAAAAAGCAACATAGAGAGCTTTACACATAGGCTAAAACTAAATTTGTATGTAATTTCCTTCCTTTTGTTAATTGAAGATTAAAACTAAATCGAGGGGAAGCCTTCCAACAACAGATGACTCAAGAGCACCTGAGAATTTGTTGTACTTGTGTGTACTGGGGTTCTGAACTTCCTGTTTCAATAAAATACAAAACAAGTTGTGTTTCCTTTACAAATAAGCTATTACATCAAGGCCTGTTCCTATAATTTCAGTTTTTGTCTGCATTCCAACATTTTCTTTGGCAAATGTAGAAACATTCTAATTAAAGAGAAGAGAAAAACAAGCATCATTCATCATGGTAAGAGTGAATGCTCAAGAGAACATCCTTACTGGTTACTTCTTCCATTCAGTTTAATTTGGGTTTTGAAGAGCACTTCGTTCTGGCATGCATTCCTCTGAGAYAAAACACAAGCAATAGCTTGATAATACGCTATTAATGAAAACACTATTAAAAGAAGTAATCAACCTCCCTAGTAAGTCTGATATCATGTAAACATATTATCTGTGTGAGTTGAGTCAAAAGCACAGAGTGAGAGAACACTGTTTTACAGCATTCTAGAATAAATACACTATTCTGTAGAGCAAATCTTACCTATTATCATAACTCATGCTAAATCATTTAAAAATATTTTTAAAATCAGAAATGATCCTGTGTTTGCCTCAACATATTCTACTTAATCACAGTAAAAAGTATCCATTCGTCTTTCCTTAATATTCAGTTTTGGCTGATGTTTAATTATAGATCAAAAATCTCTTTCTACTTGATTTGCAAATACTGTGAGAAAGACAATTTCCAAAGAAAAGGTAAGCAGCAGTCCTGCAAACACATCATCACATAGCTGTCCGGTTAAGTACAATACAGTTTATATAATTCCATACAGATGGCTTCTTTCCTGAATTTATCTAATCCCAGAACTGCACATGCTGAATCCCCCTGACAAAAACTCAAATTAAAAAAAAAAAGACATTATAAYAGATGCTATATAATTACTAAACACATCCCACTTTGAGTGAGCAAATTAAATGTTGCTAAAAGGTGTCCATTCCTACATTATTTTTCTGAAGAGCATTACTTTTTTGAATACATAACAAAGAATTTGCCACCTAAACGCAGCTAGAATCCCTATTGCCCAGTGACAACTGTGTGCTAGAGAGACTTGGAAGGCATTGGCAGGAACATGGACATGCACTGATGCCTTGCAGTAGCCAAAAGGGGATGGTGCTGAGAGCTCCGTCAGTACCAAGTCTCCAAGGCTCTTCAAGGAGGAGATTAAACCACAAACAGTCCAGTTAATCCTGGAAAAAGCATCACCCTTGTGGAAAGATGGAATAGCTCTGTCATGCTGCCTGTCTGCAGGTCCGACGGATCCACAGCCTCCTTCAGGAGTCTTCTGTGTAAGCAGCCCGCAGCCGGCCCAAACCCGCACAGTCCAGAGCACACTATGAGAGAGCACTGTTTCAGGAAAGGTCCCTTTTCTGCATATGTGAAAAATACGAAAACATGTTTTCAGTGCTCTGAGCCACACTGAAAACTCAGTGGACAACAAAAAGCTTCATGACGTTCTGATTTTACAATTTTTCTTCTCAGCCAGAATCAACTCAATTATAAAAGTGCCTGTACTGTCTGCTTGTATCCACTGTCACCTTCTGCTTACAAAAAAAAAGTACCAAAAAACACCACCACCAMCAACAAAAAAACGTTGGTAATTTAAAAGATCTAAGCCCATATGCTGCAGTCCTTTCCATTGGCATTATTTGAACCAAATCAGTTTCAGATGACCAGGTTTTGTACAAAACTTTGCCATTAAATTTTTATCAACTTGTATACAGTTGTTTTACCTCCTTCATGTACCCCATGTACCTCCTTCAGGTACCCTTCAATGAACCCCACMGAATTTGACCTGTGTTTCTGTCAAGAAATGACTTTTTCAGGCACTTGGTATTTACCTTGATTCCTGGAGGACGTTCTGCAAAGTATTGGAAACTCGTAAAGTTTTAGGACTAGCTTTGCAGTTTCAAAATGCTAGCACTGTAGCTTAGGGTTTTTTTTTTTTTTAATGCTTATTTCCTGCGATTTTAAGAAATTAACAGTAAACATAATTTTTATTCTTTTGCCCTGGATTCTCCAAAACACACTATTAAAAGATACTAATCAATGGATACTGTTAAAAAGTCAATTAATTCAACCCCATTAAGACTACTCTTAGAATCTCCTTCCTTGGGCAAACACAATCCAATTAGGCCTCTCTGTGTACAKCAGCTTTCAAAACAGACATCTCGTGCTGCAAAGACAGGAGAAGGGCGGCAGATCGGGGCTGCCTGGAATCAGATCCACAGGTGGAAGTCCCTCTTACCGGATACTGATGGATTCCTTCTCCTGAAACAAAGTTGACAGGGTTTTTGAGCCATAAATAAAATTGGTGAGAAAAGTGTGTTCTCTTGTACAGGTATTTGAAAATAACAAAAAAATAAGAATGGAGAGGGTCTTCTGCAGATAAAAGGTCCTTGGGGATGACTCTTCGGTCTTTTGTTTGGGATTTGTAAATGCATTAAGTTGCTGAGTCCTTTTTTATGTCCAATGAAAAATAATGAAGCAGCAGCACCTTTACAAAACTAATATACTAACCAGCAAAATGAGGCCCCTTTTTTGATTGCAGCTTTTGGGACTACTCTTAGGCAAATAACACTTTTTTTTTTTTTTTTTTTTAATTATGAGTTTAGATGCTACATTTAATAGTTCTGATAAATAACTTCAATACACAAGACATCATTGTAAGAAAAACATGACAACTGAACTTCTTGTCTTTGGAAAAGCCTCCAAGGTCTACAAYAGAACCTCATCAACGCATAATAAATCACAAAAGAGTAAGAAAAAGCACAGAAGTACCTCTCTATGCACATACAAGCACATTAAATCAAAAGCAAGGCAAGATAAATTAACTGAAGCTGGAGTTTGGTTCTGCAATTACCTTATAAGAAATTTAAAGCAGAGTTTTGTTTTTGTGTGTGGCTGGAGAAAAGTCTTAGGAGTTAGGAATCAAAGGAGCCTGTGACAACTTCTATACCAGTGAAATCAGAAATGGCAGGACAGAATTTGGCACAGCTTCTTGTAGCATTTTCTTCATCTTAGTTACGAAATGTTTTAAACTGTCTTCTTGTAGGACAGCCTAGAGCAGTTAAGGCCATACCATATACACATGGATGAGAAGATCTGAATAGAGGGGCTGTATCAGCTCAAATGTCCTTGCTGATGCCCTCAGGAAATGAAAAGGACTTTCCTGGCCCTGTAACTGAGAATTACATTAAGYATTTATCAGGTCTGTAGGCCATGAGCCTGCTCTGTGAAGACCATGGCACGGATTTACTGCCATAAGTTCGTGCAGTTGCAATATATCCCTTTGCCCATGATTAAATAAGCAAACAGATCAAGGAATCCGTTAAAAATATGGGAACTTTAACTCAGCCATTAAGATTGACTTTTGATGGAACCGCTACATGACACTGTTACAAAGGAGTCMGATTTATAACTAGTTTTACTGCCTGGATATAGTGTACTACATTTTTGATAAACAAAAGCCAACGAGAGCCTCTCAACAGCTGTCTCCACTAAAACTGTGAGACTAGATAATTTTCCCTTCTGGAAGTAAAGACAGCTATAAATATTGCCCCCAAAGTTCTACTRTATTGTGGCTTCTTCAGCTCTTCCATCTGAAACTACTGTTAAATGTACATTATTAAAAGAAGAAATTGGTTTCTGTCATAACAACAAGACCACATAATTCACACTTTTTTTTTTCTCTTGTACAACAGCACTGGTTGGTAGATACACATAACTGTTCTATTCTTCTAAGTTCTTTACATTTTCACAATTTAAATAAAAGGAATATATTTGGGGCTGCCAATATTTTAACCATGACAGATAAACATTGCATATAAGCCCGATTTACTGTTATGCAATAAAAAAACACATAAACAATTTATTTTTTTTCAGCAACAAGTGTGGGGATCGAGTGAGACAACGCTGGATTTCTGAAGCTTTAGCTACACAGCCCTATGGGGCTCCACTGCTTTAACTGCTGCAAAGTCATTCACAGGTGGGAGCTCTTCTTCTCATGAACAACTTCTTCCACCATGTTCTTGTAAGAAACATGGAAGGCTAATTCTTCCTTCACTACCATCCAAAAATGCAGTATCCCTTCTCTTTATATTAAGCACAGAGAAATCTTTCTTACTGGATAGGATAAAAGAACTGATGGAACTGAATGGAAACAACCCTGATTTTCCAGGCATTAGAATAATGTTTATATTACTATCTATTTATGCTAGAGGGAAAAAATTATCAGATAAAAGCTAAAAGCAGATTATTACTTTTCTGAAGCTTATTGCATGGTGTACGTGACCATGTGCCAGCAAGGCTGTGAGGCAGGYGAACACGGTCACAAGTAAGAGCACCATAAGACAGGCCCATAGTCTCAACCAGCCCTTTGCAGCTATAGGAAGAAAGTCCCCAAAAAAGCTTTGATTAATAACAACAGATGCCCCTAAACTCTGATTTTCTAGAAGTGCAAGGTTATAGTTCAGACAAGAATGTAAAGCAGAATGTGTTACTAATTAGAGCAAGGCAAAAATCTATGAAAACTAACTCACAAGAACAACCTAAACCTCCTTTTTTTGTAGCAATGAATATTGGCTGCAAAAAAGACTGGACCCAACTCTGTTCCTTTTAATATGCACACATGAGTTTCAGCTTCATTGCTCCAGATTTAGTTTGCTCTTTTGGAGCCTTGTTATCACAGTATTTCTCATAAGAAGTTTATGGAAACACATCCTAGTTTTTCTTTTCATTTAAGTATCATCTCCTTCCAAGAAACTTGGAACAAAACCCCAAAACAAACAAACAAAAACTGCAGTTTTGCTATATGAAATGTGTTCTGTGCAAAGAAAATTCTGGGCTGAAATAAGCTATCCTGTCAACACTTGATTCCTTCCTCCAGCAAAGACTTTATATGCACTCATTTTTCCCTGCTATGTTAGTCCAAGCCAGTCAGATGCAGAAAACCAAACAAAGCCAAACAAAACCAAAAAACTAGTGGCATATATTAAAACTACAAACAAATTGTCTAATGAAATTTATCTGTGATAAAGAAAAGCCCAAAGCATAGCAAGACATCAGGATTCCATTAGTGAGACCTACAAGTCCACAGCACTGCAAGCAAGCACCACAAAGTGGTAAAAAGAACCTCTCACATGAATTGCATACAGTGATTTTTATCACAGAAAATAATCTATACAGTCAACTCTGAGGACTTTTTTAAAGAAACTAGTTGGTGTGTCGCATGCTCTTTGTAAATCACTAGAGACTGTGATAACGTTATCTCAGCCAGAGAAACCATGCAGGTAGTTGGGCAGCTCTCCCCTAAAGGGTTCCTGCACACATCAAGCCCAGATGGTTTCTGAAACGGGTCTGAAACGGGCTGTTTTGTCTGAATATACTACATGCTTCTTAAAAAAGATTTAAAAACATCTTTTGGATAAAATTGGCCTTTTGACTCAATGTCTTTGTAAGCTAACATTTGAAGTCCACAAAAAAAAAAAAATGATATGTCTTCCTTCTTACAGGGTGAGCCAAATTCCCTGGTATGGAAGCAGGATGTACTTCAAGTTCTCATGTATTAATTGGTAATAAAAGATAAAATTAGTGCCAGTCTCAACCATCTGTCTTTATTAAATAAAAATAGTAATTTGCATTCCTGATCCTGAGCATATGAAACTTCTTTCTGGTGTTATGTACATCAGAAATRTGCTGCACATCCATAGTGATGTATCATCAAATACCAAAAGGGTTTATTCTGAGTATCACAGATATATATATATATCACATTGCCAAACTAAGAGCAACGGAATATCACATGAAGAAACAGTATGCAGCTTGCAGAAAGCAGTAAGTGTTGGCAATAAGTTTTCTGAACTACTACTCAAACTGAGAACTTTAACAGGGGTCAGACAGACCCCTGTTAAACAGACCAACAGAAGTGGTCTCTGCCATCTCTTCTCCATTAGCTAATTCAGCTTTTACTGAAATGATGGTAAATTAAGGTGAAGAGTCTCATTAAAGCAGGAAACTTGTGGGACAGCTGCAGTGTAACTATGGATCACTATAGTGATCCATATGGATTGAAACTATGGATTGTGCTTGCGTGACACCATCGGACTCAAGAATATGAGATACGTAAATAGATATTTGAAAGTAAGKATAAGAACTGGTTGTCCATAAAGCTATTCAGCAAATATATTTGAGAGASAAGTATTATTAAAATATCTCCTCTGCAGTACTACCAGCTACACGGGTGATTTGAACTGTATCTGAAGTTTAATTTAAAACTGAAAAAGTGATAATCTACATTATGTTTAGGGCATTAAAATCGTGCAYATTTATTTCATTTTGCCTCTTTGTATCTGCCCTTCACTCTACCTGTAAACTAAATGAAGATCCTATCTGTAAATACATCAGTTATAATGTCTGTAACTAGTTCAAGGTATCATCATCATCATCATTATATGCCTCACTAATGAAGAGGCCTAAGAAGAGATTCTCAAACTCTCCTGTTTTCCTGTTTTATCCTCAAGAAAAAGGCTCAAAAGCAAAGCCAACATACAGAACACTATTCGTTTTCTCATTATCAATTTAAAAAAAAAGAAAGTTAATTCAGTGAGACTTTCAGTGGAATTTGCATGTTCAGGATGGCTAATCGAAATGTTCAGAAGTCTGGTTTCTATACTGAAAGCATAATAACAGGTTTTAATTATTTACCTTCTCCCTGCCATCTTGCAGAGCAACATTTTCATGCTCCTGCGACCAYGGAATCCCTAGGGTTGGAAGGGACCTTTGGAGATCATCCAGTCCAACCCCGCTGCACACACTGGGTCACCTAGAGCATGTGGCACAGGGCTGCATCCAAGCTCATCAGAAAAAGATTCTTTTTCCACCATATTAAAACTAATATTTTCTCTTAATTTTATTAGTTAGAATCTAGGACATAACAAAACCTAAAGAGATGAGTTACACAAGCACTGGCAACACTGATTGCAACAAGGCAACATTTTTTTATCCCCAAAAGTGCTGTGAAAAGTAACACCTGCAGCTCAGCGTTCAAAGGCCACCCGAAGCACTCATACAGGCGCTGAACTTATTAAAAGGCCCAGATGTACTTAGTGGTCAGAGATGTGTAAGCACCTAAAGATGCAAAGGGACACAGAGTAGGATTTTTGGAAGACTCACAAGTCTCACATTACCTTTAAAATGTGACCAACTATCACTTATGARAACTAAAAACACTTGAAGTTTAACCATAAAGCGTTTGATAGATTAGAAAATAATTGTTCTAGAGAACCACTTCAGTTTAGAAACAGCTAAGACTAGAGAAAAATATAAACATGAGAAACCAAATTAGGATTTAGTAATGATTTATTCCTCTGGTTTTGCTCTCTCACATGTATCTTTTCTTTCAGCTGGGCTTGGCAGAGGTCCCACATAACAGGGGATGTCCTGTATTGCACAGTCAAGTCTTGTGTCTCATATGAAAAGCATATGGGAGATGGTCTACCACATATTTCCCTCAAAGTCAGGCTGCTGTAAACTGGAAAAATGACACAGCACACACACGGCTAGGACGTGCACGTACAGCATATGCAGTACTTCCTATAGTGCATTTGCTGTTTGTGTGCAGAGCTGCTACGCCGTCCACAACTGTCTTGGATTTTAACATTCTGTATTTAGGACCTGACAATCCTATTTTTTATGAGAATTATCTAAAAAAGAAAAAAAAAAAAAAAAGAACCAAGATACCATAGCTCCTGTATGTTTGGTACTTCATTCACTCACTCACTCATTCATTCATTCATCTTCTGTTCATTTTAATTACTTCACTCTCCCATCTGGAATATGGGAAAGCCTCACCRAGCAGCATGCCTTCCCATTTTCTGGAAACAGATGCCTCTTTCTGGCCAGGAAGAGCTAACAAAGATATGGAATTTCCTACATTTAATGAATTCATGAACAATATTGGCAAATCAGTAAGGGGAAATCAGCTTCATTTACTGTAAAGCCTGATTCTTATTTGGACCAGCCAGGAAAGACAGTATTTTAACTCAGGTGATGCCTCTTGAAGATACTTCCAATAGTTTAACTAGTGCAGTGAAGGGTTGGTGAGAAACCTACATCCCTGAAAATGGGATTGTAAATTTAATGCAAATTTAGATTTTACATTTTATTGTTTACATTTAAAAATTGCAAATTTAATGGTAAATGCTTGAGGATTTCCTCATTCGGACTCAACTCGCTTACTGGAATTGTGTTTAAATAGGAATGTTGTTTATTTTGAAAACAAATTAACAATTACTCTATTGATGATTGAGAATAATTTGCCTGGTTGCAAATTCCTCAGTTAGCCACACAGCCTCACTTGTGGTCAACAATATCTGATGAATCACAGGCTCACTTTCATGCTTTTAGAAACAGCATTAACTAGATTCTTTTACATGTCAACTGCTATAATTAATAATATACAAAGCAGTTGTTCCAGCATGGAAATGAAATCTAACAATATAATAATTTGTGATATTAAGACCACTGCTGCTAGTATTGCAATAATTATGCTTAACAACTTGCAGGCATTAATATTAGCTTGTGGCTGGTGGTTCTAATTTCATTGCTGTGAGAAAACTCAAGATTTATTTCAAAGATATTAATTATATTTTTATCATCTGGGGATGGATATTTTTTCTATAAGTACTTTTCTCATGGAGCTCCAACATAAACATTTTTCTTTCTGTCAGTAAAATGATGGAGTTTAATGAGAGAAATTAGAGATGAAAAAGCATATTAGGTCACCTAAAGCACACTGCTGCCAGTACGGGATTTTTCTTCACATATTTTAGTGTTTTGCCCATCTATATTAGATTACTCATGCAATAGGGATTCCACCACTTCTCATGAGAGGCTTTTTCTAAAGCCGAATATATCTTATTGTTAGAAAATATTTCTTTAAAGATGGTATAAAATTAAAACAAAGTTTAGGCTGTGACTCYGAACTGTTTCCCTGAGCGCTGCAGACCTGCCTGGAGTCCTTCACAGCTGGCTGAAACCCCAGTCCTTCCTTGGCCCATCCTTCCTGTGTAAGAGGATCCATCTGTAAGAGGGCTGCAAGGAGCTACCAAMACCATTTAAGCACCATTGAAAAACTGTCCTTGGCCCTTACCAAAGAGAGAAGGCTTTCACCTTGACAAATACCACCGTGATATAAAAGAGGTATCATTCCATAGTGAATAATGCAGTCAGATCTAGGTGGTCTGATTTTCAATTGATTTATAGTCCAATTAACCCATTATTGAAAGAGAAGAGAATCAAAAAGAAGTAAAGCTGGGATTCAATAGGCCCAAAAGTATAAGAAAATGAAAAAACAGCAGTTGGTAATGTGCCAATAATGGCACTTAAAGCAGAGAATGGGACATACCTGAAAAATGGAATGACCATCTCTTAATTTCAAGTAAATCAACTCACTTGCCTTTAGCAAAGGATGAGAAATCAGGTGGTTTCACCTCACCACCTCTTCGAGAAATCTTTCTTTAAAAAAAAAAAAATCTTTTTTTTTTTTTAAAAGCCCCATGAAACCAGCATTTATAATGTTCAATTTAGTATATTATTCACCTCACTTAAATTCAGATGTTTATAATGTATTTATTTTCACTTGCACTATTTACTCAAGAGTTACTTTCAGTGAGATTTCTCCACTTACTCTGCAAGGAAGTATATAGGGTGGTGTGATTTTTATACTGTATTAAAGAATTCCACTGTGATACGTTACTCGAGTACCCTATCTCCACTGATGGAAAAAGAAAAATATTTTAAGCTGGCAGGTTTAGGCAGTATCTATCACTCTTCTAGCTGTCATGCCAAAATCTAGTATTTTTTTTT
Source organism: Nothoprocta perdicaria (assembly GCF_003342845.1). Taxonomy (NCBI): domain Eukaryota; kingdom Metazoa; phylum Chordata; class Aves; order Tinamiformes; family Tinamidae; genus Nothoprocta; species Nothoprocta perdicaria. The sequence goes on from NW_020454550.1 coordinate 1,681,146, forward strand.
TCTTTTAATTTGCAGTATGCATTTTTGCTCTATGAACAAAAGAAAAATGAGTGGAGAATAGGTAAAGAAACGCAGGAAATAGTAGAACAATATCAGCTGATCACCAACTTCAGGAGTTACATATAAAGTTAATTATGTTAAAGAAAAATGATATCCACTGCACATTGTGATTAATAACAACTCACAGGCTACATCTGATCCAGTAAAAACTATTAATACATAACTTTATAATATGAGGAAGCTTTATAGATTATTTAAAATAGGGTTTGATCAAACAACTTTACTGATACACTGACTTTAAAAACACATGAGAATATACAAGAGCTCCTAAAATCAAATTTAAGCTGAAGCTAAGAAGGTAAGATTAAACTATTTGTTCAAACTTCTAAATACAGATCAGAGTTTGGCTGTGGCTAGCATGAACTGGCCACTCTTCTGACTTCTTCTGATGATCATCCATGATCATCTCTGAATTTCATTGACATCTACTTTTAATAAGGTTAAAAAAAAAAAGAGATTTTCAAAAATTTAGATTCCCTCTGTGCGGTGRAACTAGTCATTTATATCTAAGACTTAGCAAAAGAGCAGTAAGAGGACTAATTGTTTTATGCTGGGGAGAAAATATACCATTTTAATGCCAGGATCCTGATTTGATCTTCTGTACACATTCCATTGGAGACGGAGGATTATCTTCCCAGCAAATGGTTTATTTGAAGAGATAAAGAACAGACTGTTATTCAGCTAGTGAGGAACTTATGTTAGTATATACACAAGAACAGGAGTTTCGCTGGATGGCCATGGTGAGGCAAGGAGGCCAAGCTCAAAGGCTCCTGTTACCGGGAGGTAGGTCATCCTCCTCCTGCCCCTGGTTCTCCTGCTTGGATTTCCACCCGCCACCACAGGTTAACCAGGGGACAAAAAAAAAAAAAAGGAAAAGGGCAACGTTTACTTTCTTTGCCTGTACAGCAGTTAGTGATGATTAAAAGAACCCCTAGTTTTTGCTGTGGTAGGCACTGCATTTAAGAGCTATTAGTGAACTGCATTACAAAGAGTGCAAAGAATTATCACTATGGAATGGAAACATAGCTTAGAATTGCTCTATTATCTCCAAATCACATATGTAAAATGCAGTTCAATAAATACTATTAACACATTTATAAAAAGCTATATTTTTGCTCTTGCATTCTCCAAAAAAAGGTTACATTGTGAATTCTGCTTTTTTTTTCTTGAGGGAAGCGGATGTCAGGAACTACCATGTTGCTGTGGCCATAAACGTCCTCTCTTTCTCTCTAAAAGCTTTGTTTGTTTCTCTTAAACCGTTTCTCACTTCCTTTTCATTCTCTTTTTGACATMAGTTTATCTCTGAGTTCAAGACTGTAACTTGAACATGTTTTGGTAAGTGTGGCCTACTGTAGTTCCCAATAAAGCAGGTTCTTACTCGATGAGGGAGCCTTCCACTGACCTGCAGGACTGCTCGCCAGGACCTACTGAGAAAAGGTTTAAATCAGAAGATTAAGGTTACTGGGAAGGCTACATTACTGCGAACTGCTTAGACATTTTAAAAAATACACTCCTTTAATATACAATTTTCTTTAAGATGTCAGTAGGGCAGATTTCTCATTTTTCAGAGCCTTCTGGATTCTTTCACAGTCTACTGCCTTTTCATATCATAACAATACATTAAATAGTCCAACTGTGTCCTATGCTTAAAAAGTCAGCTTTGAAAAAAGCATAGARTAGGAAAGTAAGTATATAAAAAACAGTATGGGAAGGTAAAACTAAGAATTCATTTAATATAATAAATACAACAATAAAGACTAAATATGCATATACAAAGTAAATACTTTCACAGTAGAAGGAACCAYCATTTGTCCTATTAATAGCAACTTCATTATTCCCTTTGTAAACCTTTATAGATTGATTCTTATCGATATTTGTATATTCTAATTTAGACATTCCTGGAAATTTTGAACTGATGTGGACTGAATGTGGAATTCATAAGAATTCCAAAACCAAAGTCTGTTCATGCCATCGTTATTGCTCAAGTTACCACAAATTTCCAAACTAAACTAATACTATAAAATACGTTTTACTTATAGTGCATACTATAGTGCACTATAGTGCATCCAGCATACTAAACATTTTTCAAAGTAAATCATCTCAATCATCAGTATACATACACACGTCTACACAATTTTTAATACTAATTAACCTCATTCAAAGAGCATTGAACAAAATAAGTAAAGTAGATGCAATATAACAAAAATGGGACATCAGAAGAAATCTGCAGTTGGAAAATTCCTCATGCTCAGTGTCAGATTAACTAGGAAAAGATATTCCAAAAGCAGCCAGGACACTCCAAGAAAGCCACTCTGGTGCAAACTACAAAGGAAGCAAAGAAGCTGACAGACTTTGTAGAATAAAAGGAAGCTGAATTTAGAGCTGCAAGAATGGAAACAATGTGTACACGTTTAAGCAGTTAAGTCCTCTTGTATGAGATCTGCTGCTAATATAGCGATTATTGTGAAAAGAAAGTTGCATGAAACTCATTAAGTGAGGCAGAACTGATATGAATTTCCCAAACAAGTCACATTTCATCTGTTATTGAGGATTCGGAACTAACTTGTTACAAAATGTAAGGTGTTGATGATGAGGATTAGCCCAAGAACTGGAGAGACATAAGTGAAAGGAGAGCATTAAAAATGGGGAGAAAATGAAACACCAAGAAGTGGCCAAAGGAACAAAGGGAACTGAAGAGAACTTGCAGACAATAGGTGTAAGTGAATGGAAGGATGGTAGCGATGAAAACTGAGAAAGGGAAAAGGGGCTAGAAAGCATTTCCAGGGCAAGATACAAAGTTCACTTTTGGCCACATCAGGCTTAGCTAATTCTATGGCACCTAGGGAAAAAAGCACCACGTGCACCACAATGATGGATTGGATGTTACAATGCAAGACAGGAACTGAGTGACCAAGACAGATCGATACCTGAAATTTTCAGTGGATTAGATTAATGACCGCTTGCCCTTCAGGAGAAGTGCAAGACGGGTAAATGCTGGTAAATGCCCTCCTTTGAAAGGAAGGACAACAGACTGAGATGCAGAGGTAACAATCTGAGCCAGAAGAGAAAGGCAGTGGTGAATCCACAAGACGCTGCACCAGATGTTCTGGATGACCAGGAAAACGCAGCAGCTGAGAGCGTGAGGGGGCTCCCGGAGCAGCTCCACAAAATAAAGAGGATAACAGGCAAATGCGGRGGAGAACATGGAAAAGAACAGACACAAAGTCAGTAGCTGAGAAAAATAGGAGAGGGAATGGAAGGAGCATTAAAAAGAATGAAAGTTTCTGGTAATTTCATTAAGATGTTTATGGAGGAGGAAAGAACTCAAGGGGGAAGAACAAAAGGGGAAAGAACAGTAAAAGAACAAAAGTTAGAGAGTTAGGGCACAGAGATCCCTGCAATGTAAATAAATGTAACTAAAGTTACCTTCTGATTTGTGAATAATTGTCATGAGCCTATAGATTAGGTACTCATTATTGCCATCACAGGCATTTGCAAGTAATTTCTGAAAGCGATTATATTAAAAAAAAAAAAAAAAAAAAACTACCGAGACACACAGAATAATTTATTTTGGAATAAGTCTCTCTTGTATAATGCTTTTATTTTAGCAAATTTAGAGTGAATATTTCATTTAAGTGTATATACTAATTCAGATACTAAGATGATGAGCATACTATATGAGCATATGTACTACCGTTCATCTCTGAAAAGCTGAGGAACTAACCCATTTATGTGTTTTCAAGAAAACAATTATTTTTGCCTTATTGGAAAACGTAATAATCTGGCATTCCTTTCTCCTAAGGGGAGTGTAAGATCTCAGAACAGATAAGAATTTCAGCAGACTAAAAATCTATCTGGGTTCAAGATCCTAGTTACTGKTTTTTTTAAGCTGTGAGTTCAGGAGTCTTGTCCTTGTTGACATTTGTTCCTGAGAAACATGCTAAAAAAATCCCAGTGAAAGAAAATATTCTGGAGCCAGCAAATGGAACTACTATAAACTAATTAATATTAGGTGTGGACTTAATATAAGGGTGTCAAAATGTGAGGAATGTAAATACCAGGAAGATATAAAACACTGTAATCATTTTATATCAAAGTTTTAGATAATTTTTAATGTCAATTTTGATTTTGAAGTTCCATGTTCTCATAAGACGGCATTTTGATATATATTATATATATAAAAGTATAATGCATAAAAACTTTTTCTCATTGTTATACCAATATTTTGCAGATTTCCATTATGTATTTTTCTTCATTGCAAAAACATAAGAACTGCTGAAACAAGAACTTGCTTATCTAACACCTCAGAAGTTTTAGATGGCTAAGTCTGCAGATACAAGAAAATGTTGACTTGGCTTTAGTCTACATTACCCCAAAAACTCAGGTTTCCTTTTCTATCAAAAGTCTCACAAAAGAGCCTCTGTTATTAGCCTGTCAAACAGAAGCTGTGCAGCTGTAAAATGTAAATGCAAGTAAAATGATAATTGGAAAGATAATGTTAGTGGTATTCAGGCATCTTCTCCCAAAGCAGCTTAGTCATATGCTGCATGGAATAAAAACAAGATTGGCTGAGTAAGGGAAATTACTGTTTCCCAGGAAAGGAAATTGCCTGAAACATCTGGCAAAACGTTCTAAATGTTTAGCTTTGACAAAATATACATTTCAATCCTTCTAATAAGGTGAATTCTGTTGAGTGAATATCTTCTTTCTTAAAAAGGGAAAGATCTCATTTGTACTTTAAATATACCAAGCCACTATTTGCTATTTTATGTCAGACACTTTATACACAGCTATAGAGCAAGCGGGAAACCACAGTCTAAGCACCAATACTTCAGTCTGCAGGACAAATGTATCATGAATACAGACGTGCTGCTCCCTCTCTGAAGCACAAATAAAAGATGAACGATTAAGATTAAAAAAGTGCTAGGAAGGAACTAAATTATAACTTTCAATTGAACTTCATACTGGTATGTATAAGATTCCATGCCAAATTATTTACATTCCTTCCTACTCCATATGTCTAACAAGGAGACGTTTCCCCTCCTAACTGACAGTAGACAGATCTTCCCTGTCGCTCAGCTCTGCTGGGATGAGTCCTGCCCCACAAAAACACTTGTCCTCATGTCTTTGAGGCTCAGTAAAGAGGCATCATCCGTATTYGAGCATCTTCCTTCCTCCTCAGTCCTCAAGGACAAAAAAGTATTTAACTCGCTTTACTCTTCACACTCGCTTTCCAAATTTAGCCCTCGCTCCTTTCTTTCCCCCTGAACTCTGCCTGGCTCTGGCTCCCGGGGGAGGCCCAGAAGGCCACTTCCTCCTCCACAGCTGGGAAAGCTGCTCCCAAGGGGCTGGGAAGGGTGAGGGATCACAAAGCAGCGCTCCAGAAGGACGCACCAAACGCGGCGCTGTCCCGCAGCGTGGGGCTCGAGCGACGTGTGTTTATTTTGCTGGCAAGGGGAAGGCTCCGGCTCACTCGCCCGGGCAGCGGGAAGGAGTCCCGCACTGGAGCCATGCGAGTCCACGAGGTGCAGACGGGACCACCAGAGGATTCCTGCACAGGTAGCGGCGCGTGAAGCTGCGGCCACCACAGCCAGGAGGTGTCACGGAAAAGTTGGGAAAAGCATTCCCACGGGACCTGCGGAGCGCTGGACCACGAGCGCAGYGCAGGGCCCGGTTAGAGGCCCCGGCCTCCCCGCAGGCCCCAGCCAGGGTTCACAYGGTACCTGCACCTCCCCTAACTGCCACCTGTGCAGCCCCATCCAAGGAAAAGGAAGAGTAGCACAAGGTGAAGCGCTTTCTCCTCCCAGTATTCCTACAACCACAGTTCTCCCTAGTGGAAGTCCAAGATACAGCAGCAAGCACCGTCGGGCAGCCTCCAAGAGCAGCTCCGGTCCTGGCGCCTCYGCTGCCCGAGGGCCTTCCCGGGTCATGTACTGGCCCTTCCTAAAGGAAAAGAGATTCCACTTCAAACCGTTGGAGACACTCTAGTCTTTCCTCAAAAACCCCGTGAAACTGAGCTGGAATTACGCTGGTGATCTGACTCACCAGTGTGGTATACGGATGTAAGCTCCACAGCGATCRAGAAACCGTGGAGCTACTCCAGCCCCTCATGGAAATCCTGTCTGACAATTTCCCAGTCAACAATTTCCCCTACTTTTACGTATGCACAGCCCTTGCACAGAGGTCGAGTAATTAAAAAGAAAACTTCTAAAATAAAACGATGGTCAGTCCTACTTTTTCCTTCAATAAATAACAAAGGATTTAAAAAATCCATGAAGACATAACCTAAGAATATCAATGAGATTATTTTCCMGTTCTTCCTCTTTTGGTGAAGGATGCTTTCAGGGCTGGAGCAGTTTTATTTTCTGCACTACTCTATTTGGAGTCCTACATTTAAGGACGAGCAATAATGGTAAATAATCATACAGCTTAGCATTTTTTAACAGGAAGTATTCAAAATTAAAGAAAATAATGAATTTCAAAGAATAGAAATGCTTCACCGCTGTTAGTGTGAATTGTCCTAAATAAACTAAGGGGTGGATTTTGCTCTCAGTGCGTGTGCTTTCAATTGCTGAGCCCCGAACCCATCCAGAACAACCGCCTAGCATGCAAATCTAATCCTACATGCTGCTTTCACTGCCTAATAGCAGGTTCCTCAAATACCTTACAAAATTAGTTATTCACATGGAAATGAACTTTCCAAGATTTCAATATATGTGAAAGTAGACATAACCATACAGAAAAGTTGAGGTTTCCTTCACAGCTCTGGTAGYTGTCACATTCATTAGCTTCGCAGTAGCCAAGAGTCATTGCAACAGAAAGCTGAATGGATGGGGAATGCAAATACATGCCAAACCCTCCATATATGTACAGTTTGTAGAAAATATTCCCGACTGCATCCCAAGTTCCAAACATATTCCTCCATTTCCTCTGACTGGAAGGATGAACAATGGCGAATGAACCTTCCACAGGAAGCAAATCTGACAAATTGGTTTCATGGGTCACAGTCCAAATATAATTTGAGTTTTTTGGAGCGTCCAGAATTAAACTCTGGAGATTGCTCCCTTGAGAGGTAACAGAGAGAATTATGTAAAGAAATCCAAATAACTACCAACAAGGTACAACATGAATATTAGCTGCTACAACTATTTCTGACAACCCCTTTACATAACTTTTACATTACAAAACCTAAAAACTACATTAACAGACTATTAGATACAGAAAGATATATAAGAAACTCTGTTTTAAGAGATTCCGAAGCACACTGGAATTTTCCTTGGATAAGAGAACATTTGATCTCTAATTCATGTTCATCTGACTATTTTAATTAAGAAAACCTATGGCCTGACCTAGCAAAACTCCAGCATAGTTTCTCTTCAGGAATCAGTTTCCAAACACGCTGGTTGCCAGAAGATACTTTCTGCAACAGAAAACTAAACGTTTCCAAAATTTCAGTGGAACAAATTCTTCCCCAAAGTTTGGTAAGTTGGCTAGCAACTTTCTGCCTTTTCAAGTTCCCTGAATGCTGCAGAGAGCATGGGAGTGCGAAGGGGCAGAGCTTCCCTTTTGTTCTTTATATATGTATCAAATTCTTGCTTTATTAGATTTCTCCTCACTTTTCACAGGTATTTCCCACTTTTGAGGACCCAACATGGGCTAACGTAAACTAAACTGATAACGCAAGGAGCATGCACCCACATCCCTGGCTGAAGAGAGCCACTCTGGAAAGCTATTCCCTTGTCCAGCCCTATCTGACTTTTATTAGTGACTCTTYTTAATGTTATCCCCTTTAAAGTTAGCCTGTTCGTATAGAGGGAAAACAGTAATAATAAAGAAGAGCTTGAGAGCTTCCATCTCCCGGGAGTCTCCACACGTGTGAAGAGTGATGCCCAGCTCAGCGCTGGCCTCCGACGGGACACGTTCCACTCAGAATTCACTTGGCGCTGGGGCATGTCCCAACCTGCCCGTGCTCTGCAATTCCGGGACCAGAACTGGAGCTTCACGAGGGTCTGCGGGTTGAGAACACGGCTTCCTTTGGAAGGAACCCAGGAAACAACAGGCGCGGGGGGGGGGGGGGGGGGGGTCTGTTTTTAGGGCTTCTCTTGCGCCCCGCGGCGCTGAGGGGCGCGCGGGGGACCCGGCCCGCTCCGCATCCCGGCCCGCCCCGCATCCCGGCGGCCCCGCCCCGCATCCCGGCGGCCCCGCCCCGCATCCCGTGCGGGCGGAGCGCGGCTGCGGCTGCGCCGCCCGGGAGGCCGGCGGCGGAGGAGGAGCGGCCGCGGGCACATGTGTGCGCTGCTCTCATCAACTTATCTTATAAGGAAGGCGCGCGATCGCTCCCGGTGCTGAGGGCAGTGTCCCGCTGTCCCGCGGGGGCGGCCGCACGCATGGCAGCCCGGCCCTGAGCGGCACCGCGGCTCGCCCGGGGCTGCCTCGCTCGCTCGCCCACCCGCCCGGCGCCCGCGCCCGCGGCGCCGCCCGCGGCCCCAGGATGCGGCTGAGCGTCTGCCTGGCGCTGAGCTGCAACCTGCTGCTCGCCTGCGGCTACGGCTCCTTCAGCAAGAGCGTGGAGGCCCTGGGCAAGAAGCAGTACCAGGTGCAGCACGGCTCGTGCAGCTACACCTTCCTGCTGCCCGAGACCGACAGCTGCCGCTCGGGCCCCTTCGTGCCCAACGCCGTGCAGAGGGACGCGCCGCTCGACTACGACGACTCCGTGCAGAGGCTGCAGCTGCTGGAGAACATCATGGAGAACAACACGCAGTGGCTCATGAAGGTAGGAGAGCCTTATTACCGCTCCATAGCCTGCTCGCTCTCTCTTTCTTTTTATTTTTTCTTGTCTGAGACTTTCTAAGTCCACAAAGTGCCCGATCTGGGCTGGGTGTCTGACCTGGCASTTGTTTTGGAGCGCGGACGCAGCACTCGAGGCTCTGGGGGCAAAGGAGGCTGCCCCGCTCGCTAGGGTTTATCATTACCCCACACCGGTGATCGCCCCGAGCCCACGCGGAGGCTGCGGACGCCTCACAGCTCGCCCACAGCGGCTAGTTTGTCTCCATTTAAACCCTGTGGACCGTGTCTTCATTTGAGGCGTGTTTTTTCATGAGTGGAACCTATTTTAAGATTAGTGTGCAGGAAAGCAGCACACACGAGGTGCAGCTGGGAGGAACCAGAGGTGCGGAGCAGAGGCTGCCGGCCCGGCGTGCGGCGCYGAGCCGAGCGAAGCGACAGAATTTCAAGAAAGTTCATTAACGGAAATCCTCCGCATCCTGTAATATTCCCACCCAAATAGTGAACATTAAAGGGGGGGGAAAAATGGGAAAGGCCGTTTCAGCTGCCTTCAATGCAGCTGCATTGTAACTATAGGAAAATGACATGGTTATTCCCATAGTGGCAATGCTTATAAAATTATACCTGAAACAGTAGAAAAACTTATACAGTATCAGTTCWTAATACTGCTGGAAAATAAACTGATCAATATTCCACATTTTTACTAAATCTCACTTGCTTATAAAATTTATGTAGTTCAATATATTTTGATTCATTAAACTTCTATTTCACTATTATCTGTGGAAGTGCCACAGGAGAATTTAGTTGCACAGTAAAATTAATCTTGTGTCTGTGTCTCCTACCACATTATCTCTGTTCTAAGCAATAAATCTTTTGGGGATTGAACTGAGCAACTGATAAAATAACAACAAATAAGTCTTCATCTGCTATAAAGTTGTCATAAGGTTTCCTTTCATAAGGAGAAGTCAGTGGAGAATATTCCTAATTTGTCCACAATATAAGTGGACACTTCTTAATTCTAAGTGATTGTCAAAAAATCATTTTGCACCAGGGTTTCCGTCTCTCATCAGCGGCTGCGTTACAGAAAGTGTGGTATAGGGTAAGAAACTGTCTAGCAACTGTGTGTGTGTAAAGCAGAAAGCAGAGAGTCTTCATCACCTGAAAATAAGCTTTGAGGCTTAAATCCAAAGCGTATACACATGAAGGCTTCAGCATGAGCCTCTCTTTAGTCATCCTTATGGGCTGAGGATGCTTAATTCAGACACCCACAATCTCRAACATTAGGTAAACCATCAGCCTGGTAGCTCTTTTTCTTATTTCCCAAGCAAGGACACCTAACTCCACATACCCACCTATCTTTCCACTTACTGATTCAGCAGCGCTCACTATTGTGATGTTAAGAGTAGTGGTAACAGCTGTGCAATGCAGGATGAAAAACACATAAAGTAAAACAGTCTAATCTGCCCAGCTGGTAAGCAGTTTCCTAACATAAATAGTAGAAATTGCACAGAAGGCTCCAGTGCTAAATACCRCTTAAGTAGGCAAACACAATATCGTAAGTGACATCAGGTAAACAGAAAATAGTAAGCAAATTCCAGCCTCCTTATTTAGTAAAAACTGCCCTTTTTCCTGCCAGTCCCTGGGAAATCAGTTACAAGAGGAGTAGGCTCAGTAAATCTAAAGCATTCTTTGGGGGATCAAAAAGTAGATTTTTTTTTTTTTTTCCCCTACAAGACGGATAGATTTCTTTTATTTGGGACAAGATTTCCAAATAAAATGCACTTTTTTTCTTTAACACATTGGACAACTAAACATCCTGTAGGATAACCAGTGTTGGCCTCATACACTATTTTAACACCTGCCCTTTATGTCATTTGTTAGGTCACAAAGAGGCTCCCAACAAAAGTAGCTTTTCCTCAGTTTTGCTGTGCTAGTGACACCTGGCCTGCTAAGTGAAGATGAAAAGGAAACAATAACCTTTAAAGTTGTTTAGTGGGTTTACTTGCTAGGCTTTCTTTCAGTCAATAAAGCACACAGCTAGGTTCATATTTCAGTTAATCAAAATACAAAGGAAGAACAGAGAAGGTCTGGTAAAAAAAAAAAAAAAAAAGTTATTCCCTTTATATATATCTTACTGAAATCTAATAGTTTTTGGGTTTTTTTTGAAAAACAACAAAACATTAAGACTGAAGCAACTGCACAGAGCTCTGCCTTATGCCTCAGTCAAGAGGCAGGACAAGTTGTCTTTTGAAGCTGGATTTTCTTTCCTTTTAATTTTAATTGTGTCACAAGTTTTGAGCGTGACAACCCTTAAACTTTGTTCCAATGCATTGTACATCCCTGAACGTTTCACACTCCTCCCCCCACTCCCGCCTTTAATCCATCAACTAAAGGAAACGTTTTGCTGGTGAATGAACGCGGGGCTGCATGAATGGAACAGCATGGGAAGTGTGAGCTCCATCTGCTTAATGGACAAACACAATAGGCAGAAAATCAGTTACGTGGGTCCAGCTTCTGGTTTTGATCTGCTCTTGTATGCACAGCAAAAGAGTTTGGTCTGCAATTGCTGCAGATTTAAGCTGGGTATCGCTTCATGAGAATATATTCTTTTCCCTGAAGTGCATTTATGCCTCAGGTCATTACTGCAAATACCATCTGTAAAGCTGCRAAGTCTTTCGAAAGTGAGTTATGTTTTAGCATTCGGATGACGTACGAGCCACTATTTCACGTAATTCGATGTCTAGCAGTAGGGGCAGGAAAGCAAATGCCAAAACCCTAGATCGATTGCACAGTTATGTGCCTGAAAATGAACTTTCTTCTTTGACCTTCCAAGTTTAAATGGGATCTATTTAACAATAAAATGTAGAAGAGACTTTTTTKGGGGAGGGGAGAACAAAACCTATCAAGACTATGAGATAATTTGAGGGGATTAGAAGGTTGATATAAAGCTGAGAAACATGACCAAGTTTAAATTCCAGTCTTGTAACTACTGTTATCTGCTATTCTTGAGATATTTTATATACATATATAAAAATATATATATATAAAAACAGTTTTTCAACAGGTTTTCAAATATTCCTAAAAGGCTGGCAAATCTTTATTCACAAATAAACAAATCTTTATTCACAAATAAACAAATCTTTATTCACAAATAAACAAATCTATCAGAATTAATGCCACCGTTACCATTTGGAACATGGAGATTTTACTCAAGTAACTGCATTTTTTTTCCAGTTTTAAGACACTGAGATAACCAAATTCTGACTTGAATTTATTTCTTAGTACATACTAAGATGCTGTGAGATAYGAGTCCTTGTCCAAAGCAACTGTGCCAAAGAAACAGATCACATTTTCTTATTAGTCTTTCTTATTCAAAACAGCTGAAAACGATATGTGTTCAGATGGATTATAGCATATGGAATATAGGTAATTTATTTGTAGTGTTTGGGCATACCAAAAGACAAATAAGTCTGTGGCAGCAGTCAGCCTTTAAACCTAAGAACAGACCTTCATGTGGAACCAGCTCAGCAGACTATGGAACAGACATCCCTGATAGAAGTGCAGTGGTTGGGGATATTCTGAATATAATTCTTTTCTCTTTGTGACCTTTTTCTGGAAACCAAAAATCCTTGATCATGTTGAAACATATTTCTTCTTTAAGTACCATCAATTGAGATGTTTTAAGGTGTAGGGACTGAATCATTATTACTTTGGATGGACAGTTATTAATGAATGGTAATAATTCTTGCAGTATTTGTACTGACGTTCTATAAAAGCTTATGTGTTATCTCAAAAATGAAAAATATATTCTCATAYGCCGTCATCTACAAAGACTGTACGCAATCTGTACGCAATGCACAAGGACAAATATATTGCATAGTATTGAATCTGAAGTACGCAAGAGATGATTCTGACTCTAACTCAAGAACTGCATTCCTTTCTTAAGTAATGCATCTGTTTTCACTTACTTGTGAAAAGTGCTTGTTTCTGTCTATCAGCTATGTATTTACTAAGCAAAAGAGTACTAGCAGGACCTGAAAGAAAATACTGCTTTACTTCCAGATCAGTTAATGATACTGGATAAACTTTCTAAACAATATTAAATGATCTGACTGCGGAGTTCGTTATTACATCTTCTGTACATAAATTYCTAAAAAAGGATTTGAAGTTACGGAGTTTTGTACGTTCAAAAGCTGCGTTGTAAAGAGCATTTGAGCATCATTCCACAAACATCAGATCTGTGAAACAAGCATGAAATTGTACAGAATCAACAAAAAGGGCTTTTCTTGTGCAGATCTACAAGCCAAAATTGAATTTGAGAACTCACCATCTCTGAGAAGTGATCAGAATACAATATGGTAAACAGACTTCTGCTTTACTGAACYGGTCACCAGCATTTAAGATATATTTTCATATGCTTTGCTTATGTTTTTTATTATTATCATCATCATCATCATCAAGTTACCATCTTTGGCTGGTCCAAGCACCGAACTGGGAGACCTTCCCCATTCATTATGGACATCAAGAGCTTTCCCTGCTCCCCTTTCTTCAAGTCCTTCAATTAAGAAAAATATACTGTAAAACAGTATAGAAACATTTAGAAAATTCTCGAACCTTTGGCACATTGAGTTTCATTTAGAAGCATTGCTTCTTTTACAGGCAATTATCTTGTTAATGGTAATTTTTGCTGTTAATCAAGAGTTAATTGACTCATATGTACTTTCCCATAATTTAGCTAGAAAAAAGAAACTTAGAAATATTTGCTTTATTTCTAGTCACCAGAAAAGAAATACATTTGGTTTTACAAATTGACTTTTTTTTAATCTGAAACACACACAGCTTCCCCTTTTTAACCATTTCAACATGAAGCTTAGGAGCTTCAGTGACCRTGTTACGATACTGCCCCTTTCATAATACAATATTAGGTGTTTTGGAAAATACACTACACTGTACGCGAGTTACAATATTTCTTACAGTAAACCAAGTCAGTTCAGTGAAACCTAGTACTTATTTAACAACACTTTTTTATAATTTTATGCAAGATGCTCCCTTTAACTTTCTTGTTCTGTGGGATTTTAAATAGCTTTGGCTGAAGGCCTTCGTGGGGCAAAGCAGGACTGTCTGCCCCATTACCATGAAGGGCTAAACATGTAAAATGTTGCCAGCTGACCCAGAAGATACAGTCTGGGACTGCAAATTAGGGCCCCGTAACAAAGCGACGTGATGTTCTCCAAGCCCTCCCTGGAGCTTAATAGCTCCATGAGAGACAGAGGTTACCATCAGACTACTCAGACCATCTAAATCAGTGCCGTAGGCTAAGCTCTGTTGCCTTTTCAGTCTGGAAGAAAGAGAGAAATAGGAGAAGAAAAAGCGATTCCTCTTGACGATGCAAATTTGCCAGCACTGCCAGCAAGGTCACAAAGGCTCCATGGTCCCCAGCCTTGCCCACCACTTTGCTGTTGAAGTTGGCAAATCTCTAAGTAGAAGTGTCTTAAAAGAACTAAGATAGGAACATAAGCATTACACTTCCCACTCATTAAAACAGCTTAGATATAAGGCTCAAGCTGGGACTAATGTGTTTTCCACTGGGCTCAGTGTCTCTTCATTCCCATACCCAGACAAAAGCTGGAACAAAAGATGCAAGTTGCATTTCAGAGAAAAAGCACTGGCATCTAACTAGCAATTGGATACTGACAGGAGCCTTAAGGATCCCAGTGCAGAATGGAGATTTTCTTAAGCACTGAGGGAAGATGGAAGAAAAGACTCTTGAACAGAAGAATATTTCATGTACGTGCTAATATATGAAAAAAAGGATGTTACCCTGAGAAAACTGGTGGTCCAAATACAACCTAACAAATTTCTCACTTGTAAAACTAGCTAAAYTGCTGAGAAAAAAAAGTCAGTATCCAGTAAATACAAACACAGCCTTCAAAAAAAAGAGAGTTTATCTAGGGCTGAATGTGTACTTTCAGAAATAAGCTACTCAAATCATTCAGTCTGCTATTTTATTCTTTTGAATTTGCAAACTCTCAGACTAATCAAAAGAAGAATCAGATTGTTTCATGGAGTTAAACATCTGGAAAAAAACAGAGGTACAGACAGTGTATGTTAATACTCAGAGATATGRCACATTCCACAGTGGAACAAATTAAGCCAAATAACCTCAAACACACACACACACACACACACACACACACACACACACACAAAAGAGAGAGAAAAAAAAAAAAGAAAAAAAAAAAGGCTTTACAACTGGAAATTCTGTCATCATTTTGTTTCCTTTAACAGACATATCTCTAAAACGTAGGGTGGAGAAAAAAAAGAATCATGCTTCATCCTCTAGGAACAAATGAGCTACTGTTTAAGTCCATTCTAAATAAACCAAGTACTAAGGAAATTTTTGAGAATTCTTTGAGTTACAAAATCCAGATCTATATTTTGTATTAAAAAAAAAAAAATCCACATCTAACCAGTTCTGCAAACACTGTGTCAGTTTTCCAGCTGCTTAAGAAAATACATCAGTATTCCTTATTTGCTTTTTTTTTCAATGCTTATTCTGTTTTCCTGCACAAAGAATCAGTTTTTATCTCCCTGTGTGACAACATAGCCCTAAATCTAAGATGTTGTTTACAAATCTCAGAAAACGTAGCCCAAAATTTGCACAATCAGGAGATACCTGCCAGTTTGCTTCCCGACTTCCAGCACGTTATGCTGTTTAGAGACAGCAAAGCTACAGGTACTTCTCTACTGTYTTTATACCTTCTGCTAACCTCCTATCATATTTCTCTTTTAGTACAAGTACACAAGGCCCAGTGTTCTACACAGAATAATGTTATTCACAGAAGCAATAAGGAGAAAAATATTTCTTTCAGTAGATGAGTGAATTCTTCAAAATTCTTAGATATCTTGGATTTCTCGTTCAATCCAGCTGTTTCTAGATATTCCTGTTAATCCCAAAATGAACCTTAACTTCAGTCAACCACCCTTTAATCGTATTTTTTTGGGGAAAAAACAGTTTTKTATTTGGAGTCAGGACTTAGGCATTACAGCAGATCAAGCAACKTACCTCCAGTCTCTGGGACAGGATATCGACTATCTTGATTTTGGTCAGTGATAAAAATAAGCATGTTTTGGTAACACAGCTAAGAGATTAACAGACAGTATTTTATTGAATAGCTAGCTATGGCATATTACTATTTAAGTTTCCAGGGCAGGGGAGGAAGAAGTGTGGCTAGATACAGTCTCAGCTCTCTCAATGTTAACAACTGAAATTCTTTAACAGACATTCAATTTTTAAACTCTGTAATGTGTTAATAATTCAATTGTCAAGATACTGAGGATAGCCAAATGTATTTCAAAAGACTAAGGCCTACATGATGACCACAATAATTCAATATACAGTCAAAACTACCATATTTGAGAAGCCTGTTGAGCACAACCTAATCAATCACATAACTGTCGGCATTTGAACTGCTCAAGAAATAATGTTTTTGAATGCTTTCTGAGTCAGTTGTTTGCCAAAGGCATATAAAAAACACACGAGGCAAATGTATTATTTTTAATTATCCCTCCATTTAATAGAACCATGTGATAGGGATACAAAACCCTAAAATTCTCATAATTAGAGAACAACTGCACTCATTTGAAAATGGCAGGAACGTCTCCAGCTCTCCCGTGCAAAAGGACGGAACGTTTTCTGGGCCTAGCGCAAGGGCCCGGCCCGTTCCCGCTCTGCGAGGCCGGGAGTCGCCCCCTCAGGTGCTCCGGCCGTCACCGCAGCTTCTTCCCCATTCCGGCCTGCACCTGCCCCACACGATACCACAGGGGAAGAGCCTTTGTGTTCCATAGTGTCAGGGGGTGGGATGGGGGGACACCCAGCTCTGTGGGAAGGATGTTTCCTGGGCAGTGCCGAGGCCGTTGCCCGCCCCCATAGCTGCCAGGTGATGCCTGCCCATGAGCTGGAGGCCTCCTGCCCTGCTCCAGCTCCGTGTGTGGTCATGGGCTGAGATATCCGAGTAAGCCGAGAGCTTCACGTTTGACAGCTGCTGCCTGAAAGCAACTTGTAGCTTTGTCTTAGCCCTAATAGGGTATTTGAGAGCCTCATTCTCTCGAGAGCCGTTCCTGAACTACAGCGTTGTCTCGTGTGCAACTGTGGTTACAAACAATTTTCCTCTCCTTCCCTTACACTTTTCCAAGGTGTAACCACCTGCAAGATCCTAGTTCAATCTACAGTTGCAAAACGAAATGGAAAGGAGCCCTGTCAAGAGCAGGTACTAACCAGCCAGGGAAGGGTAGCCTCTTCTTTCACCTCTGTCAGAGGAAATCTCTGCTGTAGAAGTCAGCACCCAAACCTCAAAAAGGCTGGGGATCAGTAGCAAGGCAGGACACACAGCGCTTACAGTAGTTCCTTAATTAATAGCCCATGTAGCTAGGCAGTTCAACACTCCAGAAAATTCCCTGATGAAGAGTTCATGGAACAATTCCTTGATTTTGCTACTCTGTTTACAGATGTAAGAACTGCCAAGGTTTAAGTCTTCTTGGGGTATTAAGACTTTTCCTTTCTCCTTTTCTTAGCCATTGCAGTATCAATGGCCTGGTACTTGTGCCTTTGCAAGACACGGTTACTAACCTTGGAAGCAGTGTCTTGCCTCCAAAGTTGTCTCTTGAAAATGCATTTAAAAATCTCTTGTAAGTGGACCAACCGATCAGATCTTGACAGTTTCATCTCATAAAATACCCATCCTAAAATGCATAGCTTTGGTTCTCAGTCATTGTTTGTGCTCATGTTTCCTACTCTTCTATAATATCAACCCGAATTGCTTGCAGCGTTTTGAGAGTGTCTGGTTCCTCGTTCTGCTCTCCACAGAAGGGCACCACCTGGCAGCATCCTGCCTGGAGGCTTCCAGGAGCACTGCCTGGAATTGAGCTCTAGAACGGGTTTTCCATCTCCACCCGAGTGCTCTGCAGGGCACCAGAGACAAAGAGAAGGGTTTGGAAGCAATGAAAGGAAAGATTTTTTTTTTCTTGGTGCTTTGCCAACCAACTGAGCTACCTGCTTGTTAGATGGATAATCCTAGTTCTTGAAATGAAAAAGTATCTGTCATTAGGATTATATAATTTAAAATATTTCTTTTCTTCAAGCATCTGTATCACATACTAAAATTACACTTTTTTTTTTCTGCAATATGCTGCCTATATGTGCTGATCTTACTTGCAAATATTTATATTTGCCCACTCGACACAGTAACTTCCTGTTTTATCTTTCTAGCATGGAATTCCTCAGAAGCTTTGGCTTTTAAGCTTAACTGTGCTAATGGAACAACAAAGGGATATAAATAAGTACCATTTGACAAGAACATGGCGAGCTGCTGGGATGTTCAGTTTTTGAACTAAGCAGACCAAAGTGACCACTGGAGCTTCCCCCATTTAAAGGTCTGCATAAGATTTTTTTTTTGTAGTCTGTCAAATGCAGTTTGTTTTTTGAGGTCCTTTCAACCTCTCAACTATTATAGGAACCTTAGGGAAGTTCTTTGACAGCTCTGATTTGGCAGTATTCAGAAATGAAGTTCATCAGAAGTGAGGAATTTTCTGACTGGTGATGGAAGCATGAGGTACTTTTTCAGAAACAGACCCTACCCTCCAGGGCATTTGCAGTGGAAACAGGGGACAGAAAGATGCAGGATGCCTTAAAAAAGAACTTCTGCAGTTGAGAACTGAAGGGATCAGATCCTTTTTTCGTTGTTTTTGCGCAAATGTACAGGAAAATCAATGCCTACGTTCTTAGAGGAGAAACTCATTCCTTCAAAACTGAGGTCAGCAACTGACATGGGCACTGCCTCAAACTCTTAAAATATGCAAAACTGGCATGTTTTCAACTGAAATGACTGAGTTGGCTCTTAGCAGCAGCATCTTAAAAGAAAAAGTTTTCTTAAAAAAAAAAAATATATATATATATATAAAAACTGCAAACTACACCTGGAAGCTAGCATGTTCCAAAGTTTACGAAATACTCATAATATTTTTAGTTTCTTTTATCTGTGAACTTTAAAAACCTAATGATATTTCATATTCAGAGATGCTCTGCAAACACAGCTTTGAAACGGGAGACACCCAGTTTTATAGCCGGCAAAAGGGACTAATTGTATTCCACAGCTTCCTAACTAGTTTGATCCTTAAACTCCAAATCATTCTTCCTTCTGGTTAGAAGTGAAATGCAAGATGCCTGCTTCCCTAGAAAGCAGTACCGAGCACGAACCACAAATGCTTCGACTCTCTTTCACTTCCCTAGCACAGTGTTTCAAAAACAGGGATTTACTTCATATTGCACCCAGTAATTGCATTATGATCTGCTGTGCTCCATCATGAGGTATTTTGGAAAATAGGCTGTCCTACTGAAAGAGGAATTTAAAACACAGTTTACTTGAATTGGAGAATGGAAGTAAAAAAGGCAAATAGTTTTACAATAAGGAAATTTTGTGCCAGGTGATATCAACCTGGTGAAAATAGCATAAACTTTGCAAGGCTTTGTAGCCAGGGTCTTCAATGAATAATGCTGTATGGACAACTAGCAGCATCCCTAACAGCCAGTTCATTTCAGCTGCCAGTGGCTCAGCATGCGAAAAGGGAAATACACAACTGGGAGAGCATTACTTTAGACCTGGGATAGCCACTAAATTTATTCACACTACCTGCTTTTTAGGGCAGAATCTCCCCAGTCTGGAAGAGTTCAGATTCACTTCTTAAGGTAGCATCAAAGTAAAAATATAACTGACCACTCACAGAACTTGCATCCAGAATTTTTGAGTGTTCATCAAATTAGAACCCAATGCTATAATCAAGAGCTATAAAAATAAATAAATATTGAGTGGCAGCATTTCTTATACTGTTTATAAATAAGGAATCCTAATTTGGAACATTGGTTGTTGAATGAGGAACATTTCAGTGAATGGCAGAAGCGTCACTGGCTTCTTATCTTCCTGGCTTCAGCGCTGCTGAACTTCGGCAAAATGCCATTCATGACTCAGACTGTTTATTTATTTATTTGTTCTTTATTTTTAGACTAATGGGAACTTTATGAATTCCTTCCCTGATTTCTAAGAGAAATACCACTTAGCTATGATCTTTAAAAACAGTGATTCAGAATCTTAGAGTACTGTCTTAATGAATAGAGTTATTCTTACTGAAAATGCTTCATCACCAAGTAACTGATTCTACATCTGAAGATACTTTTGTTAAATTTTGCCTTTAACCCATTTCCTTACCCACAGAGAAACTAATGCTATTAAAAGATTTGCCAGAGTGATAACTTAGTTTTTATTAACTTTCTTGAAAAAGGTTATGAATATTTACAAGAATGTTATATTAATGAGATTTTTAGCTTTTACTCAAGTAGATTATTCTCAGTGAAGGGGAATCTTCTACTAGGATGAAATATCAATTAAAAATCATAACAAACAACTTACTCTAAATGAGATGTAATGAGAATAAATCATGATGTTTCATTTAGTGCATAAGTGGCTCTAACTGAACCATCTCCCACATACAATTTACATGAAAGAAGTCTTTATTTACTAATCTAAGAGTTAGTATTTACCCTTTTAGTATTTTATTACACAATTCTACTTTGAATAACTTCCAATAAATCACAGCTCACTTTCAGCTAGCATTCATTTGTAATGTTACTATCACCTTTCTGTTTGCTGACAGAAAAACGAGATAAGAGACAAAAATCTTCGCTGGAGGTCTTATGCAAGGCACAGTGGGGCATGTAAAGGGCTAACACTGTAGAGATGTCTCAGGCATTCCCATGTGCATTCCCAAAAGATTTTTCTCCTCCCTTGAGAAACAACACAGCCCATGGGGACTTCCTGCCTTAACTGAAAAAAGGGCAATAAATCCAATTTAAAATGTCTCTTTTCCTGCAGGGCGCARTCACTTTATTCTTCTTCAGTGTACTGTTTTTTTTTTCCCCCCAAAGTTACAGGCTACTAAAATCCATGACTGACTTTCAGAAAAGAGARAAATATTTTAACAAAAGCCACTTTTAAATAGCTTAAATCTTGATTGATAGAATAAGTTTAAAAAGTCTCTTAGGCCTCAGGATAAATGAACCCTGGAAGTGATTCTTCCATCAATAGAAACATTGATAGACTGAAAGTAAGTATGAACAGCTTTTTCTTTTTTTAAATAAAACTAATTACAATTTTTGTAGCCTTTAGTCTTCATAACACCAAGAAAATACAGTGATGCAGAAGATAAGTCTAAGTATAGATGGAGACCCTGTCAAGAATAATTAGTATTGCCTTACATTCATTACATACATGTTAAACAGCATGTATAGCGTATTAAACTTTATATAATTGCTAATAGCTTATTTCGTATTGCTTATGTGACCTATAATGAAATTGTTGTCTTCTTCTTCTATTTAATGRTACTAATTCCTCCTTGACATTTCAATGTTATCCATGTTGAAGAGCATGCAGAAAGATATTTTCATCCCCAAAACATTTTTGGTGTGGTGGCTTTATTATATTAGGAATAAACTTTTTTTTTTTTTAAATTAAAAGTGAGGTCCATTAAAATAGTCATTGACAAATTMTATTTCATATCTCAATATAAAAAAAATATGTCTGTGAATCAGACTTTTGAGCATGGCATACACAGATGAGCATCKATGCTACGGCTGCAGATGTCAAAAAATGTTTCATACTATGGGCTAAATTGTACATCAGATGACTCATGAAGAAACCAGACGTGGCTCCAATCCAAAGAACACTGCCAGTCTGAAACACGGACAGGCAACTAAGACCAAGCACTGCTGAGTTAAAGATAACTCACGACATCTGGAGTATGGGAAGTGAAAAGGTCTCGTCTACATTCTGGAAAGGTAGTCAGGAAAAGAACTGAAGCGGCTCTTCTTTGAGGCTCCTCTCTTTACTTTGTCCTATCACTAGATCTGAGAAAATATATATATATGTATGGCTGCCTTAAATTCATTTTCCATCTTGTTCACTTCTGTATATAAACTATCTCACTGTCTAGGGAGCAAAATCTCAAGCTGACTACAAGTATAGAAGGACTATTAAGATCCTTTTGGTTTGAATTCACAAAGGTCAGTGTAAAGCAAAGGGAATTTTTAATACTGAGGCATGAGCAGGAATTCAGAAAGCTTTTGACAACGGAATGTATGTGCCATTTAAGYACTGGAACGTTCATGCAAAATGAAATAAAAGCCCAAAGTTATGCGCTGTGTTTTCAGTTACAAGAATGTTGACTTTATCTACCCTCATCTTAGAAACTGAAACCAAAAATTGCAGAATCAGAAAACAGTTGTGGTGGATGCTTAGAAAACTACTGTATGCTGCACACAGAGCTGAATCAAATATATGTATTTTCCTAAATAAGAAAACAACTACTGACATATCCTTAGTCCCACAATTTTCTCTAAACTTAAAATAAATGACATAGCATGCAATATGTGCTGTAATGCCAACTGTTCAATACTCCCAGGAGCTATTTTGAACTACGTTGCAAAAAAAATCCTAACCACAATCAAGGTCTGAGACTATCAAAAAATGTTTCTCATGGGGAAAATTCTGGAGAATTCATGGGAATTCTGGAAAACAGGAATAAGATAAAAAGAGTATCAGAAATTGGTAATATTGATGATAATCCTTCTCTGTTAAAATGTGTTAATAGGTTAAAATTTGAGCTTTTGCCTGTAAAGGGATGACAACAAAATGGTACAGAGGAATCCAGACCTCCTTATTCTTATTCTTTGTTTTTCTCTCCTGCAAATATGTTGAAAGCTTTGTGCTCGTTTTACTTTTCCACATTCTCCCAAGGAATATGAAGGACCTGAATCTTTAAATAAGTGGCTGCCAGTGCAACCTTCCTATCCAAAGGAAGGTAAGGATCCCTCACCCGCTTACCCGTTACCTTTAGGAGGATACTAGGCAAAGTCTAGCCTTAGAACTCTTGTATAGAATTTTGCTTTTAAATTGTGCTGTTTTTTAGAAGAACTTTTATATACCGTCAACAGCCACACTTGTATCAGGAGCAGTTCTGCTCTCTGAGATCTCTCTCTCTCTCTCTCTCCTTGACGGGGCAGTTTGTACAGCTTTGCCCTTACCATGAGGTTTCCTGTGTATCTGCTGTCTAGAGGCCTGGAGCTGAGAATGAGCTGCCAAAACCCAACTTCTTTTCTACTTTGTATCCCGAACCAGCAGCTCATCTTTCCGCATCTACTCAGCGCCTTCCCGCGTCTTTCAGTGACGTACACGTTATAACTGCAGGCCTTCCAACACCTCACCATAGCTTCAAGGGAAGGCCCAATTCYTCCTCTTCAACCTCCTCACTCCCCTGGGCTCCTGTGCAGCGCTCTCCCCCTCTACTGCTAGGACAGCAGATGAATGTAAACCCACCAGCCTGACAGGTCTCACCCCTTTCCTTGCAGGTTAGTGTCCTGGGCTAAGCAGAGAGCCGGGAGGGCCCCTGCAAGAGGGAGCAGGAACTAACGGCCGGGCATGGACCCATCGCAGCAGCGAGCTGCTCGACACAGCAGATGTAACAAATGCACCCGCGCCGTGTATATWTATATGCATCATATGTAGCACTTGCTGAGGTTACTCGGCCAATCTTTGCCGGTCTAAGCAAAGGGTTAATAAATAAACTCCTGATCTCTTTACTGTTTCTCCTGGCAGGTACAGTATTAGAACTTTATGTGTAAGAATAAATATTATCTTCAGATTRCACTAGACAAGTGGTGAGAAAGCCTAGAAAAATGCTTGAAAATACTGTCAGTATTTTCTCAGGTTTATAGATGAATATTCTGCAAGAAGTRAATTGTCTAGTAACTGAAACCCACCTATGAGTCAAGGGAAAAAAGGTCTTGACAGATTCTGAGGACCTTGGGGATGGATTCGAAGATTGTGCAGATGCAGCCCTCTATCCCCTCCTTCAATGGGAAACAGTGCTAGTTAGAAACTCACGATTAGTAGCATTTCTCTTGAAAATTCATATTACAGTTGACAGAATGAGATTGTAACTGATTAAAAAAGATTAYCATGAAAACTTTATTTGGAAAGACAGTATATGCTTCAGTAACTGATAAAACCTATAAAAAGGAAACCAGCAGCAAGTACTATTTGCTTTCTGGGTAGCATTTGGCAAAGAAAGGTTTTTAATGTATGTATTAATATAACTCTGCTGCCAAGAACATGAGCATTTAATTAATATAGAGGAGCCACTTGGCAGGCAAAAACAAGATTTCATATATAATTTTAAATGAAAAAAAAAATAGGCTAAAATATCTCTAAAATGCCTTAATAATTTGCCGAAGCTTTAAAAAAATTGTTCTGTAATATTTTCACAAACTATACAACAGGGGTATGGAAGGTATTCATTTAAATAAGAATTGGCAGATCTCCCCTCATAAATGATTAGTACCTCCTTTGCCAACAGTTACAAAACAAATTATTGTCAATGCATATTCTACATGTTGTCTTTTCTTTCTTGACAACTTAAAGCCTGTTTAAGAAAAAATAAATAAATCTTGGCTATTAAAGTAATGTTTTGGAATGTGGTCAAATATGATTGATCTATCCTCATTCTTTTGGCARCTTAGCTAATGTTTTTTTGTCAAAATTTGTAATTTAATATGATTTGAAGTAATAAGGCATGACGAACTCAAATTTATATCCTAATAGAGGATTTTGTTCCTCTAAAGATGCCTATCTTCTACAAACTTTAATTATGAAATTAGTTTCCTCAATTTTATTTGAAACTGTACCATCTGTTTTGTGAGTTTGAGCATACTTTAAAAGACCTGTTTATTTTTCCCCATCTGAAATTTCATTATTTTATTTACTTTCTTCCAGAACACATGCCAAGTAGTTAAGTCTTACACAAAAAATAGAATGGCTCATAAGAAAGCCCATCAAGAATCTCAGAAATATTATGACTTGTGACTTCTTTCCAATCTTTAGGTGTTCATAACTCCTTCCTCCTTTTTTTTAATGACAGGATTCACTGACTTGTTGCCTTAAAACAGAATTTTTGACAGCCACTTTTATGGAACACAGAGCCAGGCTGGTTGGACTGAACTTGACTTGAGACAAGCCTTACAATTAAATGGAAACCAAACCACCTATGAAAAATACCATGTGTTCACCTCAGGGTGACAGGCCTCTCATACATTATTATCTGAGATACTTATCCTGATATTATCTGGTTATCAAGGTTTACATATACGAACATTTAAGTCTAGGATTAGAAAGGTTAAAAACGATCTTCCTTTCAGCAGTTGTGCAGCAAAGGCCTGAGCAGGGCAGACCCGGCCCTGCTGCATCTCCCGCATCCGGGYGGCGTTTTGGAGTTGAAGGGCCACGATTCCTGGCTGGGAACTGCAACATTTCGCTCCCATGTCTGTCCCTCCTGGAAGCAGCCCAAGCCATTCTTCCCTTTCAGAAATTCTCACTATGCTACTGCTTATAAACCAAGGCGTCTTCTTGGCAGCAGCTGATTAGCAGGGCTCTGCAAGGGGATGTGCTAGAGGAACGACATTCCTTCAGAATCGCTGCTAATCCTCCAGGGTGCTGGTGACGCTGAGCCCCGGCTGCCCTCACCCCAGGCTGCAGCAACGCACAAAGTTCTTCCTTTCCCCTCGCAGAGAGAGCCAAGGGCCTCCCTGCCCCGGAGTACGTGATGGGAAAGCGTCTGCCCTCGCTGCGAGCAAGGCGACACGATGGGCATGAAGTATTTCTTTTATTTCTCTTTGAGGAAGCTCTCTGATACCTGAGTTATGTCACAGCTTTTCCCTAAGTGCCCTGTTTTGCTCTAACGCTCTTTCTAATTGTGATGATCTATATGCATACAACATGCCAGCTGAGCTCATATCCTCGATCTATATAATGCGTTAGTGTGGTACTGAAGCAAGGTAAATGCATTGTCTTGCACTCCAGAGAGTTCCCTTCATTTTAGCAGGGGCACATTTTGGGCGAAGATCCTTTCCMAAGCTGTCCAGATCCACAATGCTGTCCAGATCCCCAACTGCGACTGCTGAAGTTAATTTGGGATTCTTTAAACCCCRGATGTCTTACCTTTTCAGGGGGGACATACATTAGCTATTAGTTTCAGTCTACATGGAGCAAAATCTAACTTCAGTGAAAAATGATGTACTTCTATCCATAAGTGCCTTCAGGATTTTTGTATATCTCTGTGGACTATGTTGCTGCATTTAAAATTCATTTTTTCCCTATAATCCAGCTTCTCATAGCCTAGCACCTCACGGCACAAAGCTGGTCTATGGGTCTCTAGATTGTCTATAACAATCAAAACCAGCCATCTTATTTTAACAGAAAAGAAAAAAACTGACCTAAAAGATTTTTCCAAACGYCTAAAAAATACTGAAATGGTTGATCAGACTACATTTGTCTCTGTCGGGAAAGTTTTTTAAAATAAGGAATATCTAGGAGCCTCTGGATACTCCCTGCATGGAAAAAAAGGGGATGAAGGGGCCTACTTCTTTGAAATTCTGGTCACACTGGACAAAAAGAATTAATGATTAAGTGAATCTTAAGAATATACTCACAGTTTTACAAGAAGTTGTATAATAACTTCTTAATTTACCCTATTTTCTTCCCTTGTTGCAGTTTAAAAACAACTGGGAAGGCAGGAAAAATATTAAAATCTAGTGCTTGCTGCAGTAGTATTCAAGGTGGAAACACTCCAGGCTGCTGCAACTGGCAGTTAAGTCTTCAGCTCCTCTGCAGTGGCCATATCTGAACAGAGCATTTAACAGAGCATTCAAATATACACTTCTTTTCCTTACTGCTATGGAACATAAGCTATATAGTCACCTCTGTAGCTCACCTCCCTGCAAGCCATCATCCATATCAAGACAACATTACCAGCTTAGCTCAAAAATACATGTATTAGCCTGTTTGTACCATTTTCTTTAGCTTAGGGATTGCTGAAATTTTAYGCTTGGTGCTTAACGATGCTGCCAAGTGGGCTCTTGAGCAGTTGGCATCAAGCTCAGAAAGAACCACGGGCGACTGAAGCTCCCTTGAGCCCCGAGTGACTTCGGGCAGGAGTCGTCCGCGCCCCGTGRATGTGGCCACGGGGCGGCTGCCCGAGCAGAGCCCTGCGCGGAGGCACGGGCAGGCAGGACGTGGATCTGCCTCTGCACTTTGTGGGACCCCTTGGGCTGCCCGGGCCTCTCCGTGCCACTGACTCGCTCGCCAGTAGCTGCACGTCGTTACTGGTGGCCAATCTGCAGACTATTTGGGTACGTGAAGGAAGAAGTCAGGAAGCAGTCGCCAGGCACCTTCTGAATACCCTGCTGCCGCTGATCCACGTTTGAGACGCCCGGCAGTAAAAACTTTGTAAATTCTGTTTTTGAAAGGTACTGTCTACAGTAGTTCTTAAGTACTTGTTGGTATATATGAACAAATAAGCAGACCAAGTGGGTTTTTTTGCAGCTTTTCAATGCAGACAAGGACAAAAGAACTGAAAATCTGCTATGAGAACTGTATCATCAGAGTGAATTTGCTTATGTGAATTCCCTGAAGGACAAACAAAGTAATTCCAGGTATCCAGAACACTTATTTTTGAGGGTACAATAGCACCTAAGGTCAAAAAAAAATCTAGTTTCATCAAAATATAAAGTAAAAAGGTCTAATAATCAACAGTACTATACCACAAAACTTAACAGATGGATATAGTACTTTTATTACTCCAAGAAATGATCTAGGAAATTATCTAGGAAAGGTGTATTTGGCCCATACAGCACGRCCAGGTAAGCTACCAGGCTTCTGCATTTTGGGGAGAAACAGGCAAAAGCCGAAAACGAGCATGTTTGAGGTCATCCCAGAGGACAGCGATGTTCACACTGCTTACAACACACTGCACAGACAGAAAAATTCTTACCAGGAGGCCAGAAAGACAAACTGATAATCCCACCATATATCAAGAGACTATAGCTAATGTAACCCAGGCAGAGATTGTTCCTGTGATATTTTGACCTCTAGACCTATTAGACTGAGTAGCTCTCCCCAAAACACCAAAGCCTCAGCAAAACTTTGACCCTTCAGCAAACAGAGTTTTTTTAATTATTGCTTTGAAATGTCTTCGCTTGCATAATCTCCAGAAGTTTGGATTGATGATTTAGGACTTTTTTTTTTAAAAAAAAGCTTTTTTTTTTTTCAGATCCTGTGTATTTTTTTTTTTTACAGTTCCCACATTTTGAAGGGATAGCTTGAGTTTTCCACATCTCTCAATCCCGGTTTACTAGACTTCCCTCTGAAAATGACTCACTTTAACCTTGTGGCTCAAACTCCAATGGTTTCTTTATTTATTTATTTTGAAGATAGATTTGACTGCAGTTAGTCACGTGCATGTAGGTTCAGACTTGCCAGAGTATTTTTTAAAACATTCCCTGGATTCTGAAGTAACCTCACCAGTTGCTTAGGAGTGCAGCGGTTTTAATGTTAAAGCTTAACCTATAATTTTGAAACACTAATTAGATAGACTTGGTCAAAAAGTGTCTATTTCAAATTACTGTAACCTGATTTAAACTGAACTCAGAACTCATTCATGTGTGTGGCTTATTTTACAGCAGATTTTTAGAATTAGAGAAAAATTGTTTGAAATAGAGTATTTGTTCACAAAATATCAAGTTCTTTTTTTCCTGTGAGTGCTTCCCATTTTCTGAAACCATTTAGTAGCAAGCTGAAGTAACAGAGTACATATATACTTTAACCGAGATCAGTAAATTTAAAAAAAGCAGAACTTTATATACTAGCAGAAATGTGAAATCACTGGTTTTTGAACCAGAAATCTGATTATATAAATTTCTTCCTATCAAGTTAAAGAGAGAAAAGAGAGATAGAAAGAGAAAGAGAGAGAGAGAGAGAGAGAAAGAAAGGGAGGGAGGGAGGGAAAAGAGAAGAGAAGAGAAGAGAAGAGAAGAGAAGAGAAGA
>NW_020454550.1:1710520-1767802 GCF_003342845.1 Nothoprocta perdicaria
AAAAAAAAAAAAAAAAAAAAAGCCTT
The DNA here is from genome assembly GCF_003342845.1 of Nothoprocta perdicaria. Classification (NCBI taxonomy): domain Eukaryota; kingdom Metazoa; phylum Chordata; class Aves; order Tinamiformes; family Tinamidae; genus Nothoprocta; species Nothoprocta perdicaria. Next base: position 1,710,547 of record NW_020454550.1, read on the forward strand.
ATTAGTTTAGCCATAGAAATAGCTATGGAATCAAGTATTTTAAATGCTTTTTGTATTCCTAAATATTACGTAAAGAACTTATAGGTTGCTGTGCTGTTTCATATAGGTCCGTGAAAGCGTCTCAGATAAAAGCCCGCATGTAACAGGGTTGCATCTGTGACTTCTCCTCATGTGATCAAAACCACCAAGTCTAGGCAGGGGAGGGTGACTAAACTCTTAAGCTTTTGCCTTGCAAAGCACCCCTGGCAGCGGTGGGAGCGGGAACTGGCCGGSGGCCTCAAGGGCCGGCGGCCGCTCTCGCCTCGGGGCCTTGGGGAACAGACAGAGTCCTTGCGGGCTGGAAAACGCGGTGGCCCCGGCGGAGGCTGCTCTCTGTCAGCAGCAGGGAAGCCCTCACGGAAAGGGACAGCGGGCAGGGAGCAGGAGCAGCTCTGTTTGGCGAGGCAGCCAGCGGGCTGACTGTGCAAACCGCCCCCCTTCCCACGTTGAAAGAATGCAACTATCTTCTCTCTTTCCTTTCCCATGTAGCTTGAGAATTACATCCAAGACAGTATGAAGAAAGAAATGGTAGAGATCCAGCAAACTGCAGTGCAGAACCAGACTGCAGTAATGATTGAAATAGGCACAAACTTATTAAATCAAACAGCTGAGCAGACCCGCAAATTAACAGATGTTGAAGCGCAAGTAAGTAACAAATTTCACCCTCCAAATGCTTCTGCTTCCCGAGGCCTGYGGCTGCGCTTAGCAGAGCTTGGGGTTACACGAGCGGCGCTGGAGACGCGCAGCGCCCGGGAGGCAGGCCGTRAAACGGAGCGCCCTGCGCCAAGGGGGTCCCCGGCTCAGGCACGGGCCGCAGCCTCCTCCCCAGCACCCTGACAATCTCCCCTGAYGGCCAGGAGGGCTTAAGGACACCAGGGAAACAACCCTTACATGCTTCCCTACTGATAACGTGCTTAAAAATACTAGTGTAGAGCCAAACATTAATTGGGTAATGGCTTGCTTCTGTACAGCCTTATTTGTTGTCTTCTCCTGCTGAATATTCATTCAGACACTTTGTTCAGTTCACCATGCCAAAAGAGTTTTATTCTTCCCATTTTTTTTAATTTCTTATCAATGAAACCATCTCTTTTTATGTGACATTTTCAGACATGCTGAAAGTAGGGAACATCTCATCTCCAGCACAGTGCTCTGTATTATTGTTACGTAAAAGAGGGATGTATCACTTGATGAATCGAGCAAGGAAAAAAAAAAAAAGAATTAGGAGACTACTAGAAATGTAAATTCACGCTGAAGTAAACGTGCCTGGCAAACACACTGTTTGCCGAATGATTTCAAGCAAAATAGTTAAATATTTAATTATTGCTTTAACTGAAAAGCATAAGACAAATATCTGAAATAGAGTGAATTTTTAAAATATATTCTAATTGTTAGCATAAGTAAGTACAAAGCCAATTAATGCAGAATGCTGTGCACTTGTTTTCTCATAATCTAAGGAAAATGCAGATACATAATTCTTGAGCAATCCTGAATACAGGATATAGCACTCAGTTTTACATAATCTGAAAAAAAAAAGAAAAATTGAAATCCTTGTTAAATATTTTACTATCTGTAGAATTCACCCAATGAATCGTAAGGTTTTCCAACCTAAAAAAGCCATGGTGCCCTCTTCGACACCCTGACAGYTCATAGACTAGAGGCCTGCAGAATTAACAGCTTTAAACAAGCTGCGAGAATGTATTTATTCATTCACAGCAATGGCTTTATGGAAATTACTCAATTATTTTTGGCTTCCAGGAAGAATATCATCACCGTAACTTTCCTTCTCGGCTTGGAATCACTGGTGACTGGGTTAAGGGCTTAATTAACAACATAAGGAAATTAACCAAACAACTGCTCTCTCAAGGACACTTACTTTTGGCAATAATTTTCAATTACACTTAAGTGTGAAATCACGTCCTGAATGACTGTTTAACATGAAGGACGTGAGTAATCAATTCTTCCTGCCAACGAAAGCCAAATTCGGATGAAATAAAAAAAAAGCTGGTCTAAAACAATGAGGAATATTTCTAGAAAACAATCCTCAAAGTAATGCAATACAATACACAGCACAAAGTCTCTTTCATGTTTCCTAATACAAATGTTTCTTCATGTAAAGATGCAAATCAATTTAATATAGGGATAAATATGTATAGAGAGAAAACTGAAAGGGAGTAGGTCAGACAAAAATGTGGTCACAGGATAAACCCTTTAGAATATAATTTAGAATATAGTTAAGCAAAATATTTATTTCTGGGCACAATGGGTTAAATTCTGGCACTAATATAATTAAAATGGAAATATTTAGTGATTTCAGAGGGCTAGGCCAAAACGTCAACTAATGAAAGACATCCAAAGTAGACTGAGATCAGACATGCCGACCAACACTGACTATCCTAAACCAATCTGAGAAAACACCTCAATTTAAGTTATTCTCTGTAAAGACAACAGTTCTAGTAATGAAATAAGGATATCAAAACAGAGGGGAAGGTACAACAACAAAATTAAAAAGGATAAACCATTTATCAGAAATATAACATATTACTAAAATATTCCCAATAATAAATATAAAGAGAACAATAAAATTGCACTTTTCAAAGAGCTTTAGAGATATATATTTAGATATTTAGCGACAGAGATTTGCATGAATTCACAGTATAATGAAATTGCAATTGGTTAAAAAGGCATTTCTTGGTTTTCAAAGACTTTTAAAATGTTTTTTATTTAGGTACTAAACCAGACGACGAGACTTGAACTTCAGCTTTTGGAGCATTCTCTTTCAACAAACAAATTAGAAAGGCAGATTTCAGACCAGACAAACGAGATAACTAAACTACAAGAGAAAAACAGGTAAGCTTGCCTTCCAATCAGCAAAACACTTACTCTATAACTGCCCTTCTAGGGGTTTGGAAATGCAAAAGTATTGAAGCAGGAAAATAATGCTTCTCCAACTGCACCCATTTCAAAAATCTTTTCCCAGTGAAGAAAGAGCCCAATATTTTTATAAATACAGAAAGAACTGGCAGCTAGAATGTCAGAGCCCCYACATTTACCTAAAATATAAAAAACACCACTGTTGATGCTTGTGACTAAAATATTATCCTCAGTGCAATCTAATTGTATAAACTGAAATTGTTACTAACTTTTTTCAGACTATTTGTTTTCAGGAATTCCAATAGCAGCAGAGCATCCAAGGATGTGTGGATGTTGATTTTGTTTGTGAATTCTGATTCCTCAGTGATAAACATTAAAATAAATTCTTTGTTTTATACTACCCCTTTATAGATCAGCATTAGTTTCCTGTTAGGTTAGATAGACAGACTTTAGTAAATGCACTTGTTTCCATTAGAATTTCACTTTTACACAAAGATCTTATGAACACAAAAATTTTGGTTATATTCTGATCTATAGCTCAGGACTAGCACTTGTCTTTCTTGGACTTTGCTCCAGTGCCATCGGACAGGAGACCTCCCTARGGTGGATTTTCACAGGTGGGTTTTCAGGCATGTCAAGTCCCTGGAGCCCCACACACCATGGTGAGCAGACAGAGGTGATGAGCACAAACCACAGCCACCCTGAACACAGGTTATTAACAGAAGCACCTGCTGAAAGTGTGCCCGGTGCTGCCCATTTTCCTCTCCTTTCTATATGTCACTTCTATATGAGCATGTAATGTATGTCAGTACACTGCAGAAATAGTAATACAGTTGAGTGAAAATAAGAAAACCTTTGTGTCAGGACTGTTGCTATTGCTATGAACACAACACATACATGTGTTCACCTGATTCAGGGGTGGTCACATAAGAGTAACGGACTTCATTCAGGGAGAGGCTGCAGGTTTATTCAGCTTATTATTCAGAAATGCAAAAGGACAAGGAGAAGGACTTGTTAAAGTGCTTCAGTGAGTCAACAAAYCCCAATTCAGATGATCAAAACCCTAAATCTCACAAACTTTCAGTGTGATACAGCTGCAACATTTATTTATTGTTGCTATGGCTTTTGCTAGGGCAGACATAACTCGACACATCTGGTTACATATTCACTATCTAAACTCCTATTTTATATGGAGAAAATCAGGTTAAAACCTGAAATAYTTTTCAATCCTTCAGTTGTACCCACTTTATCTTCTTCTTTAGACTTATCTAGATGAAATTATCAATTATGCAGCATGATTCAAACCCAGCCCGTGTAAACACATCTCCAGCTAARATTCTACTTTCATTTAATACACAGCTATACTAATACAGAATCATATCATTACTGCATTATTTTTATCCTTATGATAAAGGTCAGACTACTGTGTTTCGGTTCCTAGCCATTCTAGCTTTTTAAATTCACACTGATAACCCAGCTTTACTCCTCACCATTGCTGCTATCCAAAAGTACATTGTCTTTTTTTTTCTTTTTTTTTTCCCCAGCTAGTTTCAGCTTCGTATCACTGGGGTCTTATTTTACTTTTGGCAATAAACAGTTTACAGAGAAATCTCAAAGCAGCAATAACTGTGTGTTTTCTCCTTCAAAGCCATGTTTTTCAATGAGTACCATATGTGCAAAGTGCTTTTTATTTTAAAAAACATTAGCTTAAAAAAAACTTGAGCCATGTTTTGACATTTGTGTTCACTACTCTACWGTATTTATATATGCTCCCTAAAGATTTTCTCTAGCAGTTTAATAAAACAAGCATCCTTATCCAATGGAAAGCAAAGTAAATACTGAATTTAAGAACATCACTGTTTTGGGGTTGAACTCAGCAGACATTAAACTACCCCTATAAAAACCCATGTAAACACAGAAGCATTATCTCTTACCTAAAAAAAGATCATCTGTCATTGAGTTCATCTTCTTGAAACATAAGGTTCAGGAATTTTTTTTTAATAATACAATCAACAATTCCAGGCCAGCTTCTCCCTTCTGATATTGTGCATTTTTTAACATTAGCTTTCTTGGAGTTCAAAGCCATTAGCAATTAAATCATCTTCCAAGCAGCCACTTCCTTGGGGCAGCTCCAGAACGCAGGGTGGGTTACATATCATGGACTAACTCTTTGTACTAAAATCTACCATTTMTTTTGGTTAAGGACATATTGTAACACAGGACAACTAAAAAGTTATTAGGTTCACCTTTAAATGAGTTTCATCTTTTAACAGGACAAAACATGAATTACTTTTCTGTTACGTCAAACCTCTGGGAAAAAGGTTTTCAAGATGATTCATAGTCATAAGTCATGGTCTAAATCCATTTTATACCGATTATCTTCCAGTGCCACTGTCCTTTTCCCAGGACTACAAAGATGAATTGTAGCTTCCATTACACTAAATTAACTAACAAACACCCAACTCTTGCACTTTATAAAATGTACAATATAGACTATAATAATGTTGATTATTTGTGTATTTTTTTATATAATAAAGATGTAAGCACCAAACCAGCTTTYCTTTAGTTTTCTACTGCACATATAGCATCAAAGACTAGAAGTGTGTCCTTATAAAGAAGGAAGTAACTTCTGTTCCAGGCTTAATATTCTTTATATCTGCTCAAAATTGTTTCTTGAGACCCTAACTGCAATCTTTCTTTCAGCTTTCTAGAAAAAAGAGTTCTTGAGATGGAAGACAAGCACACACTTCAGCTAAGGTCAATAAAAGATGAAAAAGATCAGCTTCAAGTATTAGTATCCAGACAAAATTCTATTATAGAAGAACTAGAAAAACAGTTGGTTACAGCTACAGTGAACAACTCAGCTCTGCAAAAACAGCAACATGATTTGATGGAGACTGTTCATAACTTGCTTACTATGATATCTACACCAAACTGTAAGTAAAAGCAGAAACGCTGACATCACTGGAGTTACATTAGCTTGCATGCTCTCTTTACCTATAACCTAAGTATGTTTTTATGACAGAGTTAAAGGACATTCTTGGGGACTACTGGGAAAGGAAATCCTACAGGATTGGTTTTCAATGTGTTGCTCATCTTCTGTGCTCTATGTTGCTCACCTACCCAGTTCTGCAGTAGTCCAACAAACTACAGAGATGCGAAATATACTTTATCTTACTTAGCATTGATGCTGTTCAGTAACACACTGCCACACATGCGGGTGAGGCTGCATGATGAAAGCCTCTAGTTGCCTTCCTCACACTTACTGCTGCAGGAGCCTGTGCAGGATCCGGCCTCTTCCTTGCTGCCTTGCTGCACCTACCCAGAGTGGATCACAGCCAGACAGCTACCACTGGTCATTAGCACCAAAGGAGCTGCTGCCCGCTCAGATCTTAGCTGCAGGCCACAGAAAAGAGCAGGCATTCCCTCAAGTCCCCCAGTCTTTCATTGAAGCTTCCTATTCATCCCCAAAATCACTCATCTTGGCCAGTTTTATGCACTCATCATCCCAACGTGCCTGACAGCCCTGCAGCCCGTCGTAGCCACCAACAGCAGCTTCTTCCATATTTATAAGGATTCATATGCTACATGAAAGAGCACACAAACCATAAAATGAAGGTCATGGCTGCACATGAATTAAACAAGTGAGCTAATGTCTCATTAGGAACTTTGACAAATTAAGAAGTTACTGACAGTTTCTGTAAAAGAGTAAAAAATCTACAAGATTGACGTTGAAAATCTACAAGATTGAGCGAAGACACGGAGCATATAGGACATCTTACAAACAGTATTAAAATGAAATTCTAGGAAGAATTTAAAATAGTTTTCATTGCAACTGCAAAGGGCATCGGTGGACTCAGTTTCACACTTTAGCAACAGCACCAAAACCTGCTTTTATGTTAGATTTCAATAAATAATTGGTTTTCTGCTCTTAGAATGTGCAGCCCAGAACACAGTGGCCACTGAATTATAAATTACATTTGGAATGCTGCTTTTTCTTTTATACTAAAACAGATATTTACATTATTAATTCCATGAAAAATTTACTTAACATGTCCCTAAACTATTACTTTGATCAAGCAAATATATTGTTGAAATATAGTTTCTTCTTTCTCCATTCCTATAGCTATTTTGTACTTGGCTCCACTTGGAAATTATGGAGCGCAATCTACGACACAGTTGGATCACAATATGGAAAAGTGCTCGRCGAGCAGCGTCTATAGTGCCCTAACTAATATGTTTTTCTAGGTCTTTTTAAACAAAGTGAAATACTTATTATCTGGCACTCTTCCCTTGAATGCCATTGCGAAGGCTGTACATGTTCCTGCTGATGTTATCTGTTAAGCTAGTGCACAAATAAGTAAACAAGTCAAAGTCATGTTCGCTACAACACTATTAAGCCCAGAGTGGAAAAAATAATGAATGTTTGCCAAAAAGACAAAATTAGCAGGGAGGGCTTTTAGGACGGTATACAAACAATAGAGTGTGGAAAATCAATTAACACTGAACGTGTTATTTTTATATTTGAGGCAAAGAATGTAAACAGGTAAATAATGAATAAGCAACCTGAAGAGAACGTGAGAGCAACAATAATATAAGCTTACATTTATAAAGCACCTAAAACCTTGTAGTGATTGGCTGTGTTCGTAGATGAAATTAATAAAGGGAAAATACACAGAACCAAGCACCAAAGGGTGAGTATAAAATATCAGTCAGCAGGCCAAATGCCAGGAAATTCCAACCTCCACAGCTCGTAAAGACTCAACAAAAAGATGAACCTTAGACTCTTCTGTAAAACAAGGTGGCTTAGGGATATTAAAATATAAGTTCTCCATAAATTAACTGAAGAAAGGAAGATTCCTTATGGGAGTGTGCTGGACTACCACAGAAAACCTAAAACTTCTTGAGAGCAATTACTCCAGTCAGTTATCTTGTAAAAGATTTCACCACTTTTTTATTACATTTCACCACCTTACAGATTTCTGGCCAAAGATCATTATTAAGATAAACAGTTTCTCTACAGGTGTGTTTGTAAGAGTAGTTAATCCTGAGTTTGTAAGGCAGGCAGAGAAGGCAACGGAAGCAGAACCTGCTTAATGGAATGAGATATCGTATCCTGAGATTTCTTATTGAACCTTTTAATGCGTATCATCTCTTTTGAACCCATCAAGCAGTCATGCTTGTGCCAGAACAACTTGTTCAAARAATAACACGTAATTAAATCCTCAATCTGTCATTTCTTCCATGACCAGACATATTTTTTACTATGTCGTTAATTACTGCCTTGTAACTTTTATTCTTTTTTTTTTATTCTTTTTATTTTTAGCTGCTAAAAACAACTTCATAGCTAAAGAGGAACAAATTAGTTTCAAAGACTGTGCTGAAGCATTTAAATCCGGCCTAACAACAAGTGGAATTTACAGCTTAACCATCCCTAACAGTGCAGAAGAAAAGAAGGTAGGATGCCTATAAAATGCTACTTGTGTATTTGAGTTAATAATTATTTAGTAAATATGCTATTTAAAAGCCTTGTTAGGAGTGAACTTTTACCCAGTATTTACACAATATGGTTTTATGGGTAGTTCTTCACTTACTTACAGATCTCAATCCCCACAAGGAGAAAAAAAAGTCCAATGAAATCCAGGCCGGGCATTTCACTGCTCACTTCAGCATACCAGGACTGCAGTCTTTATTTCCATATGATCAGCATGCAGTTAAAGGAGCATATCAGTTCCATCCCCTTTATCACATCTCAACCTGCAGTACGGTCACTGTGTGTGCGCTGAGGCCCGGGGCACCGTGACACCCCCAGTGCATGAGAGCTCTCGAGTACAGGAGGCCTCTCCTCTGCAGACACTCCTGCCCCGTGACAGCTAGCTTATCATTAGGTTTTTAAAAAATAACACAGTTTTCCTTCAGATTTCAAACTGAATCCACTTCCATCGAACCCAGGGAAGGCAGAGCTAGCGTTTCGGGTACCCCTAGTGCCAGGAATCTTGTGTTTTCTCAGAGTTCTTAGTGTCTTCAAAAGCTCAAGATCCTCTGGGTGGCAAATGATGGTTTAAAACAAAACAAAAAAGACTTTCTTCATGAAAGGGGGCTCAYACGAGTACTGGTGGATTCACCATGYACTAGTTCCAATTTGTTACRTCTTGCAGAGATTTTGGGGCATTTGCATAACAAATCAGCAATTAGATTAGTGCGACTGGCCCTGGGACATACAYGGAGATGCTCCTCCTGCAAAATATTGCTCTGATTTACATAAAAGGTGAGACTTGGGTTGTGGTTTCACTGAATCAGTTTAAATGAATGCTTTTCTTTTTCCACATGTTTAACTGAAATGATCTTCAGAGTCAATTTAAGTTAAATCAATATAATATTTCCCTGCAGAGGACCTGAGCTAAAGAGGGCACTCATTGTATAAACAACAACGAATGCCCAATAAAGCCACTCCACCTACTGTAGTAAAAAGAATGATAAAGCTTCAGGTAATATAGCTCAAGAGAAACAACTTTGAAAGGCRGAAAAAGTCCTGGATGAGCAAGAAAAGAACCGAAAACGGCAGGGAAGATTCTGAAGAGCAGCGCTCAAATGGAAGATTTTTGTTTCCAACTTTTCAGATAGAACAGGCTGAGCAGGGTCAAGGGACACTTGAATATATGCAAAAAATGCTTAGTATTTGTCTAAGAAATATAGTAGGGGATGATTTTGTACTTTTTTATTTTAGAATTTAATACTGTTGAYATGTCCTTACAAAAGAGTATTTATTGAATTCCTAAAGCCCTATTTTATTATACAAGCAAGCCAAAAAAAAAAAGGCAGAAAAGAGAATGGACAAAAATAAAGAAAAATGAGAGGACATTTGGAAAAGCAATTGGTGAAGCTTTGATAGAGAAAGCATTTTTTCCCTGTGTTTTGACAGGAAAGATTTAGAAACAAAGTAAATGAATAAATTGCTTAAAGACTTTTCCACGTAGCTCAGGCCTGACATTGATATTTATCCTTAAAGAGATCCCAACCAAAGGACATAAGCAATTTAAGTCTAGAAAATATAACATACGAAAATTGCAGGTTTTGTAGATAACATAGCTAAGAACACCTGCAGGCTGCTTCTTTTGAAAAATAAAAAGGCTTTTCTCTGAAATAATGCAGTCTGTATGGAATACATCTGTTGCACAGCAGAGCTAGTTACAAGCAAAGTGCATTCAGGAATAAGTRTAAGTGTAATACAGTGTAAGGCATAAGCAGTTTCTAAAAGCAGACTCAAGTGCATGCTGTCTTACAACATGGCAATTTCTGACTGTCAAATTTTAACTGTGCATTTTCAAAACTATAAAGAAAATTTGTACTTTTGCTGAGAACCTCTGGCAATTTACATTTCTACAAAAATTTCAGTAATCTGCTGTACTACCCAAGTGATTGTTTAAAGTATTTACTAAAATAACCTATCCCTAAGAGAAATATACAATTGCAAATGTATTAGACTGTAAAACATTAAATGCTTTGAACACAGAGGTCTAAAACACTTAGCAGAAGAAGAGAACTTTTTGACAGCAATTTGCTGTGTTAAAACAATAGTCGTTTGATTCTGTTGAACAATATCAATTTTGTTGTGCTCACTGCAGACAGAATGGAAACAAAAGAAGGAGAAGAGCTAGTGAAAGTTTTACACACTATATGAGGTGGGGAAAAAAAAGACTGAAAAGTTGTAATCCGATGCAGTTTTTTTATACAAGCCCAAACGCCTGAGAGGAGTTGTCAAGGGCAGCGAGGGTTTAGGGATAATCAACACATTGCACCATTACCAACTGTTTATGATGTGCATGGCTACGCGGACCAGGAAACAGAATGACCTTTTTTATTTGCCAAAAGTGCTGCGCTGCTGTTTATGTTTTCATCTTTTCCTCTTGTAACACCTTCTGACCTCCCAGCAGGCTGATAAACAACTTCTGTGCAATCTGCGTAACTGATCTGACTTCACTAATTTGTCTTCCATCATAAGGCACCACCAGAGCAGCGCCTGCTAGAGGAAAACAATTATTTCATTCCATTAATATTTTCAAGCTTTCCTGTTCTGCACCAGGACAAAAGCTAAGACCTTTTAAAAACACGGAGGAAAAACAGCAAGACTGCTGACACAAGAAAAAACAGCAAAGCCATGGAAAGCCTCTAACTTCATGTCTGCAGCAGCTACGTGAACCAGCTCGCTTCTTGGTTCTGACCAGACAAAACAGGCTTGCATGGATGGTGCTGAATGCCACATTGTGGCCATCTATCAGCTCAGCCATTACCCACAACTCTTACAAGTGTGTTATCCCAGATCTTGAGCTACTAGCTGAGCATTTCCTTACCTCCCTCCCTGATCTGAGTAGAAATGCAGAAAAAAAAAGCAGAGCTCTTTGTGTTATTTTRGGATTTTTTTTTTTTACATTTTCTTGCAGAAACTTTGGGCAAGTTTGAATTTTGTAACAGCCATAGTTTTGTAAAACTCTTCTGAAAAGCAGTGAAGCAAAGAGYTAGCTAGTTGTTTCAGGAGGAGTCCATGCCACAGTGGTTAGATAAAGTGTTGCCAACTCCAAGTGTAAAAGATAGACATTTGTATTGCTTCTGCTATGCAAGAAGGAGATGAAGAGGCTTTTTGTGTATTTTTAACAGTCTCATCATTTGGCCTTTTAAGGGGTAATTGGTATTAGGTTAATTACTTTTAAACCGTGTATGTAAACACTTCTTTCCAGCACAATAGAACTATAGCTGAGATCCTCACCAGTCACAACTCTGGGAGCCAGAGAAAGAAATACATAAAATCTCTGAGCATCAGAACTGAAAAGCTAGTTCTGAGCATTCAGACCACAGCCATAAGTGATGTAAACAGAGACAAGCTAACGTGGCAACACTACTTACTGTTTTAGTATAGGAAAAGCAGTGCATCAGCATCCCAAGAACTGCATTTACAAAAAAAAAACAAAAAAAAACAGCACTGATCCTTAGATGAAGGTGAAAAATATAAACAACTGACCTTAGGTTCCCCCGCGCCGCGGCAGCTCGACCTGCAGGCAGTGGAGGAGCTCACGAGATAGATAAACCCCATAGACCCCCTGCCAATTCGCTGTGATTTGAGAAGCTAATCTCTTTATTCCTTTTGGCATCTGTTTGAAGACTCCTGCTGCCTATCTAATCTTAGTATCTGTTCTTACTACTTCGATGAAATGTTACTTTTCTTCCTTTTGAATACAAAACCTAGGCTGGGCTCAAAGATCAGTAGAGTTCTGTTCCAGGAATGTGTTAGAGAAAACCTCAAATGCCTATCACTTTCCTGAAGATTTTTTTTTTTTAAATAAGTTACAGTCTAAGTAAATACTTTCTCCTCCCTCATCTATGGTATACTTCATTACGAAAGTTTTCCATCTGCAAATTGACACAGCAAATTCACTGTGATTGTTTTAAACTAAGCAAATCTTTTCCCTGATCTTCATTCCACCAAGCAGCCTATCTTCAGACTTAAAATACCTATGAATATACAACATTCACTTAGGTAATTTTAGGAAAAAGTAATAACAACTAATCAGTTTATCTTACTAAATTTCTTTAGTCTTTATTGTCATTATTCAATTTTATTACTTCTCAAATAAAAAATAAAGCATATATGCAAATTTGAAATTCTGAGTTCTATAATAGTTATGACCTCAAGCAGATTAAGAATTTAATCTTGACTGTCCAGAGAGTTGATAAATTTAAATTTTAGGGAAACGATTTGGAAAACAAAAGAATGATTTCATGAGTAAAGCTGAATATATGAGGCCAGGCAAGGCACAGCTCAGGATTGCCAGTCAAGCCTGAAAGCAAAACATTTCACTCTAAGAAGGTTACCTAAAGCTGGTAAAACTATTTTTTCCTTTTTATCTAGCTCAAGGGGGCTATCGTGCAACTGTGAAGGATGTGCAGTTAGAAACCACACACCAAAATCTTAAACAACTATTTTGACATGCTTTAAAACAGATGTTATGACAGTAGAAGAGAGGTGATGTAAACCAGCACGCTCCCATTGCCTGGGCCTCACCTTCTGCCCAATAAAGAAAAGGATTTCCATTTGCAAGGCCTTAAAAATGGCATCTATAAGAAGCACTTATAGATAACTGATTTTTTTTTTTTTTAGCATTGAAAAAAATACGCTCTGAAGTTTACAAAATCAAATCAAATCAATACTGGAAAGAAAAAAAGTACATTATATTTTTCCTGGTCTTTTCTTTTAACATGTCTTGTTATGGATTTCAGTTGCTACTAAATTGCTTCTGCATTTGGGAAGACATTTGCAACACCAAACCCTTCTTCCAAAGGGTCTATACTATATATAAAAGCAAGTCATCTAACCAGTCACATGCCAAATGGGTGCATTTTATACAAGACATTAGCAGAAGTTCAGGCAAGCTTTTTGATGTTATTTTTTTTGTAATGAAAGATCACAGTGTTTGAGAATATTTTAATCTGATTAGAATTAAGTACAGTGCTATTTCARGGTATTTATAACTTCAAAGTAATAATTCCAACTGAAATAAAATAGGAATAGGCTAGATCTCATGGAAATTGTATCTAGCTTTTAAAATATCAATTAATGTTTGAAATAGCAACATCAGAATGCAGGAGTCGTCCATCTAAATTAATATTCTGCCTCTAAGTAACTAAAACAAGTTTAGGAGAAAGGCAGAAATTATATTCTGCATTTGACTTATTGTGAAAAAAAATCAGTAGATTGTGAGTGAAAACAACTTAACACCAATAGCCATTTTTATTTGCTATCTGTTACGTATTTTAAACTGCAGAGATGCTTAATAAAATTATCAGCATATGCTTTAGTTCACTCTTCTATCCCTCTTCATAGCCTCTTGTGGCAATTACATTTTGCATAAGCATTTCACGTTGCATGGGCTAACTTTTTCAAACAAACGGATCATCCTTTTGAATATCTTTTCTTTAGAACACTTATCTTTCCTTTTCAAGGCAAGCTTTTGTTTTTAGCTTTTGCATACGTACATATATGTATAAACAAACACACATAAACCGAGGCCAAATCCTCACCAGTCATATTAAGTAGAGAGGTTAACAAAACTTCCCCAAAATGGGTTTTGAGGTGCAAAAACTGCAGGCAGCACTAAAAATTAAAGTTGCTGCTTTCTATTAAATTCATTTACATGGAATACTTTAATCAGTAAACCAGCTTGTTTTCTTCTTTCTTTTATCTTGCCAAAAAATCTCCATCTAGACATGTTTAATGATTTTCTGCTGCCAAGGATACAGGCTAGACACAACACAACATGTGCTTTGCATTTCCAATGTATTACGGCCTATTGATACACTAGCTAAGATTCATTTTAAGCAGCTCCAAGGGCTTTCATTCCCTTTAAAAGTCCGATGCCTTTGAAGAGTACGTGTGTCCTGGCTCACACGATAGAGCAGTGGTTTGATTTATATAAATATATATGTATGAAACAGAGACAGTACATACACAGCTCCATTGCAAATGYTCTCCTTCCTGTGGTGGTGCTCACGCAGGGCCGCAGCACAGAAATATCCTCGAGTTCCCAGCAGGGTCAGCGGGGCCCAGTCCAGAGAGCCCAAGGAACCTGCTAGGCCGGACTGGGCCCTGACCCACAGAGAGGGGGGAAGAAACAGCCTCAGTGTGATTCAACCTGGGTTTGGGGCATTTATCCTGGCGCATTCTGACAGACAGCACTACAAGTTTGGTAAAAAGAAGGATTACCCAGGAGATGTTCTTGTTTTGTTTCATTTTGTTTTTAAATAAAGGGAGTTCTAGGAGTTGACTACAGGTTTCTATGGGATAGTACAGAGTCCATGCAGACGTTATTTTCATTCAAAAACACTTAAATTTTAGCTTAATGTCCCTTGAACACTGTCTATCAGCTATCTTTGAGATACTGTTGACACTGAACCCTCACTTGTGTGAAAGCTCTGAAAAACGGCATCTTTCGGTTAATCCACATGTTCTGCTCTTGCACGGGCTGACGGTTGCCCCTGCATGGTACACGCTCGGTGTCTCTGTTTGGAAATGGCAGCCTGCACTTCATGCTGTTTGGCGTTTGTTCCGGCAGGCCTACTGTGACATGGAAACTGGYGGGGGCGGCTGGACGGTCATTCAGAAACGAGAGGATGGCAGCGTGGACTTCCACCGCACGTGGAAAGAGTACAAGATGGTAAGACCTACGTCCTCTGAAGCCTTAGTATTAACTCTCTGAAATCTGACACAATAAAGTAATAGTATAATCATGCCCTTGGACTGTAATCAGGTCCCCTAAGGAGTCTTTTTTCTTTCATATTCATTTAGAAACCTCAGGATTTTCTTCTGCCTTTTAATCAACTATTGCATGATCCACAGCTCCTAGTTATTTAACTGGGTCCACAGTTTTAAGTTACTTATATTTGTGTTTCTACTGGCCACTTGCTTCAAACCTACCAAKACTATCACTGATTCACTTTATTTCAGATTTCTGAATTCATGTTTGTTGAAATAAACTCTTTGAAAAACTATAGATGTTTCACTGTATCTATATAGTGAAGTGACCTGCTATTACACAGGAAAATTATTAGTTGACAGACTGAAACCTGTGGTACTTAGAAAGTGATAAAGTGATCATTTCAAAGTCAAAAGAAAAAACAAATGAAAGCTATTTAAATATACAACTTGAATTACAGGGATTTGGTGATCCTGCTGGCGAGTACTGGCTGGGAAATGAGTTTGTTTCTCAACTGACTAATCAGAAACGTTATGTTCTTAAAATACACCTGAAGGACTGGGAAGGCAATGAGGCTTATTCACTGTACGACCACTTCTATCTGTCTGGTGAAGAACTAAAGTACAGGTAAGCAGAAAAAAACAATCCAAATGAAAACATCTGGTGCTAATTATTTTAAACTGTTTAGTTGCATTATTTTTATTTCCCAATTTTATACCAATTACAAACATTTTAAAATTCACTCAGGAAAAAAATGCTTACTCCAATTTTCCCTTAYTGCCTATTTAGTTTAAAAACAWATATGTTTTTAAAGACAGCATGTACATTTTACTAGTGCACACACTAGTGCAATATTCTACACAASATGCTCCAAAGACAAAGAGGAGCTAATAGAGCAGCTGGCAATGTTCAAATTCGAGGGCGATAGAAACTTGCCTGAGCTGCAGAAAAAGGAGGTGAACAGAAAAGTGACCCATGTTCATGTTCCCCTCTGTGAAGGTAGATCCACACACGCATACTCTTTACATAGAGGGCAGTAACATCCATGATCATGTGTAATACATTCACATATGCAAAGTTCAGTATCAGCACAGATCTTTCTTTACTAAGGTCAAATTGTAACAATTCCCAACTTTAGCTAATGCTACGACAATTATACTTTGTAAAGTTAATTTCCACCATTTTTATTTGCATAAAAACAAAATAAAAACAAGGAATAACTTGCTCAGTTAATATTGCAAATTACATTTTTTTAAAAAAAGAAAGACTATTGAATCATGATTCTGGGAAATAAATGTGTTCCTGGAAAGTGGATAACCAAGGCAGACAATCCTGCATGATTTTCACATTACAGAAGCAGTACACTGAGTGCAGAGGTAATTTGGAGGTAATAATGTTCCCATCTGTGAAAAAGAAGCTAAAAGCAAAGCTCCAGCTCCACCCTTCTACAAACCTGTCATCTTTAACACCTGATTTTAACAGCCATATCGCTTACGCTGTCATCATTCTAGAAAATACTGGCACAGAACTTAATATTTTTCTAATGTTTGGTTAAAAAGGAATGAAAGAGCTTATCTGTTTTTTACAGTATCAGCGTCTACTGAAATGTATCCGCAGTTCATACTTCCTTGTATTACTCCAGACTCTCCGTAAATGCAGTAGATGATACAGTATGACTGGTTATCTCAGAAACTAGAGAGAAGCCTCCCTACCATGTGGTCTGGGAATATTTCATTATGTGAATCATATAAATTCATGGAGCTTTGATCRCTAGCAGCAATTCATTGTTAAGAAGGTCAAGAACTGAATTTTAAGAACTACATTCTATTAAAATAAAACTTTAACGAAGTATAAATAACATTTTGTACCAGCCATGGACAAAACTAGTACATTCTTCTCCTTTTGAAAGATRAACTCTTCATTCAAGTATTCAATAAAGAGCCACTTTCATTATAATAAAAAACAACAACGAAAAAAATTTGAATGCTGAAAAGAGCATGAGTTGGGTCAGAAAAGCAAAATTTCCTAAAAATATAGAGGGGAAAAAAAAAAAAACCCACGTTGGAATTGGTGTCACTTGAGTCCAAGTTCCTGCTCAGAGCAGGGTCAGCTAAGAGATCAGACAGGGTTGCTTAGGGAAGCCAGGCCTTGTGCAGCTCCATCCTTGGAGGATATCATCTGTCTTCACGGTGAAAATGTTTTTTCTGATCTCCAGTCCGAAGCTCTTGTTTCAATTTACACCTATTGCCTCTCATCCTCCTGCCATGAACCACCACAATTTCATGCTAGTTCAAGTTGGTACACAGTGAAAATCATGTGGATATCATGAAATAACTTAGATTCTGCTTCTCACACATACTGACTTAGTATTAATCGTGACGTGTCTTAATCATGACAAGTATCTTAAATTTCTGCATACCCATGTTACCTGCTTTCTATCCAAAATTTTTCACTTGTTAACTCTTTTAAATAAGGCTGTATACGGAGGAAAGCTTTGTATAATTTTCATAGGGCCTAGACCTTGCTAATTAGAATTTAAATTTTTCAAAATAGAGGTACAGAATGATATCAGAATGATAGGAGATTTATTTGAAAGGAACACTTTCAAAGGTTTTCCGCGATACTCTGGAATAGTGTGTGTAATCCTGTTCATTCCTGTTGAATATCTTCATGTTAAAATATTAAGAGTGTTTCTGGAATTTCTTCCATTTTGCCCAGTTTGGTAAACCTGGCCAAGGAGATTTCTATCCCACTGATGCTCCTTCTTTTGGGATTCCTGATGCCACACAGATGATATTTAATAACTGCTTAAGTTGTCACATGGGAAAAAATTCACTTTGTAGCAATAGATTATCACCTTCCTTTTCGAGGCATAGGGAGAAGTGCTTCTGCCTTTTCTGCAGCATCATTAACTACATTGGCATCTTTATTTAGGAATAGTCCAATGCAACTGTTAAAATTTCCTTTGTTTCCATTTTTTAAAAATTTATTCTCAGCTTCAATCATTTCCTAAGAGCTTTTTTTTTTGTGGGTTTTTTTGGTTTTTTAAATTAACAAGAATTCTAGTAGGTATATTCTGGAAAAAATATATATATAAATCTTTGAAAGATTTTTTTGAAAAAAATCTGAAGTGATCTAGTATTTTGAAAGATAAATTAATGAGTTCATTATTTTCATGCAGGGGATATATTAAAAGGTTTAAAGTAATCTGTTAAACTACCAAAGATACTCATGGTAAAACACTGGTTAAGGTGCTCTATGTAAAGCTATACACAGAACACTATAATGATACCTATCCTACAGTAAAGATCCCCTCCTTACTTTTATAGTAAGCAGAGAATTACATGTGAGATGAAGGCAGATTCAGGGGCAAGTTACTTCTCAGAAAGTCCTTAAACCAACCGAAAAGCTCTGGGGCACATAAGCTGCTTGACACAGAAAAGCAACTGGCCAAGAGCTGCTGTGGGCCCAGCAGGTTCAAGCCCCCCAGGGGGCCGCCGGGGCTCTGCGCTCTGCCCCACGGCAGCAGCCCCAGCTCTGTGACCACCTCCCGGCCAGGGCCCCGCATCTCTCCCCACGGAGGCTGCAGGGGCAGCTGGATCCGACCTGCAGCAGCCTCGCAGAGAGGTAACGTCCCGGGGGAAGTGAGAKACCTGAGACAGAATCTAATACTTTATGTCTATGAAAGATGTGAAAAAGAAGAGCAATTAGGGAGAAAATCCTAAAATACTAATTACAATCCTCTTATCCATCGTAGTTTCAAAGTTTCAATCACAGATTGTCACATTGAGTTAAYAGCAGAATAGGAACTGAAAAGAAGGAAAAACTCAATTAAGAAAGTTATCTGCACACAATTTATAGCATTAAGAAATTCTTCGTGTACATGAAAAATGTTGAGTTATCTACCTGCTCTCAAGTTTGTTCCAATAGAACTGGGTGAATAAAAAAAAACAAAAACAATCAGCTCTATTTAATTAAATGTTAAATTCTCTGTTCATTATAATAGCGCAGTGACTATTTCTGCTTGTATCAAAACATTACGTTCCAAAACAGTTTACAACAATACATTGACCAGAAGAGAACTCAATTATTTGAACAGGATATTTATTGCAAAAAAAAAGTTCATCATTATTTTGTAGATCAGCTGTCACTGACTTCCAGCTAATATTTGTTTTTTCCATTCTACAGGATCCACCTTAARGGACTGACTGGGACAGCAGGCAAAATCAGTAGTATAAGCCAACCAGGAAATGATTTTAGCACAAAGGATGCAGACAACGACAAATGTATTTGCAAATGTTCACAAATGCTAACAGGAGGTAGGAACGGTTTTAGTTTTCTCAGTCTTCCTATTTTTGCTGGCACTGAACTTGTCTGAGGGAAACAGTGGTAATTTTGACTTAGTAAATTTTACCTATTAAAGAAATCCACAACTCACAGATAGAAGGATTAGTGTGTTGACCTCAAAGGACAGGCTCTACCGTTTGACCAAGGTCAGTTACAACTGCATGTATGCGTGGGCAGAGAGGCAGGGAGCRGATCCAGTCTCTCCCACTGTGGTTCTAAGAAGTCTATAATTGTGGAACTAGCAYGAGCGAGAGCAGTTGTTCTTCAAAGGAATGAGATAGCAGATCTCCTGAAAAGTCTGAGAATTGCCCAGGACACCAAGCGGGTCAATGAAATGATTCCTGATTCTTTAGGCACAAGAACCTTCCCTAACTACTCAATGGCAAAAACTTTATATTGGCTCTTGAAGAAAACAAACAAAGACACAAAAAGCCCTTGCCTGCCATACACTGTGCAAGTCACAGAAGGGTCTAAGTATTTAACTACATATTTCAGTAAAAGTATTCAAGGGTAACACGTACATCTAACATACACCATAATATATGAAGTATGAACATTTTTCTAAAGACTGTTCACTTGCTACTGGAGTTTTTGGTGTTCTTTTCCTTACTCTTTGATCAGACGCTTTCTAGAATTCAAGAAGTCTAGAATTCCGTATTCTGATGTAATAAACATTGCTCCATAAATATGATTCCTCTTACTGTTATCATGTAAGCAGTGATTAAGCAATCGTATTAGTGGAAAGACAAAAGGCAGTTCCAACCAATTCAAAAGGATAATCGGATTACTGCCCTATAAAACAGGACACATATTACCGCCATCATAATAGAAATATAAAAATATTATCTTACTAATAAAAATAAATGTTCTTTATGACCCACTAACAGGTCAGGACCACAAAGATATAATATAAACAGCCTGCTTTTTTCTCATTTTCCTTCTTTCGCATGGATCTGATTGATTTGCATACAGAATGGAAACAGATAACAGAATTATCTAAAAAAATTGAGAGTTTAAATGTGTGAAGGACATGTTTAAACAAAAAGCTGATGACAGATAAAGAAGATCCAATATCCCTTAAGTTCAGGTTGAGATCTGATCTCAGATCGCCAACATTAATCTTTGATATTGATAATGAATCAACCTTCCCTAACAACTTCCCTGTCAACTTTGAAGTTCCATGGCTAACTTTGTATTACATAAGCTTCAAGAATATGCAGTTAATAAATGAATACAACTTCTTATCGAGCAACTATTTTATATTGACACTCTCACAAATCATAASTTTGAAAAAGAGGTTTTAGAATTCTTTCTAAAATTCCAAGAATTCTTTCTTGGACAATGTGTTAACTTCTCTTAAATTTACATGTTTCATGTATGTATGTATCAGTCCATGTAGGGACACAGTTTTGAAAACTACCTATGCTGATATTTTCATCTGCTGATAGATTATTTTTTGATGTTGCAGGATGGTGGTTTGATGCATGTGGCCCTTCTAACCTCAATGGAATGTATTATCCATTACGACAGAACAACAACAAGTTTAACGGTATCAAGTGGTACTACTGGAAGGGGTCAGGATACTCGCTCAAAGCCACAACTATGATGATTCGACCAGCAGATTTCTAAATGCTTTTGCATTCTTAACGTGAATTATGTATTGTATAGTCTTCAAGGACTTCATTTGCCGAGCACATCAGCACACATCTGCAACTTGTTTCCTTTTCAAGCCCAGAAACCGTGCGCCGGTTCTGAAGGGATCAGTTCATTCCCATTCCTGAACTGCAGAGCTTGCCCTATTCCTGTCTGAAGCATGAGCCTCATGGAACAAAGAATTGGCCAAAAGACTGAATAGAAGGAACATCCAAGAAACTGTCAGACAACTTAAAGGACTGTTGTGTTGATCATTTATGTATGTGTTAGTAAATAACTGGAACTGTGAAAAAATATCTAAAATAGTTTTAGCAATATGCCTTTTGCTTCCTCACTGAACTTTAAACATTACTCTAATATAAAACACTTAACTAGATCTAGATTTATTTATCTCTCCATTGTCATGTTTGCTGTTTATGTACATAAAAAATATACTGTGCTGTAATTAGAATGTATTCTTTAACTATGATGTAGTCCCCTAAACTTCTTATACTTATTCAGGGATTTTTTTTACAACAGCCTGTATTACTTAAGAAGGGAGAAATAGCATTTAAATACTTTGCATTCATTCTTGTGAAATACTATGCAAAAAAAGAAAAAAATACCATTTATTTCATTTTGAAAGTCTGAACTTATCACAGTCACTGTCTCTAAGCTATAAAAATCCCTACAAATTATAGTATATATTTCCTTATATTTTTTACAAAAGATTGCACTTTTATTTTCTTGTCATTTAACTGTAAAATAACTGATAAGTATTATATAAATTGAGACAATGGCATTAACACCAGATGTCCAGTTGTCTATGACAATCAATTATCACCTGGTGCTCTAGTTGATTTATACCTTTTGTAAAAGGAAGTTATCTAAAAAAATCTATGCATGTTCTTTGATGCAATTTGATTTATGCTCATGAATTAAGACAAAAATTGCTACATGTGAAAAAGAAAAAAAAAGTAACCTAAGGTCTTTTGTGTTTTTTTGTTGTTGTTTTGTTTTTTGTTTTGTTTTTGTTTTTCTGGTGAGGTTTGCACTTCCTGAAATTCTCTGTGAAGAAGGTAGGCCCTCAATGTATGATACGACATGAATAAATGACACCACTGGGTGATTGCTGCATTTTTTATTGTACATTTTAAAAATTAGCATTGTACACTGCAATTCAGATATAGAAGATACTCTTTATAAACCACACAAAATATAATTTTGTAGAAATTCCTCTCCAAATTAAATTCAGGTTTTGATTTTCATGCGTCATCTTAGCTTTGAAGCAATAATTTTGGAAATTCTGTTTCCAACAGATGACTGAATTAGTTTTAAGACAAGAAGGTATCTCACCCAAAGAAGAAAACAGAAACAACATGGACACAAAGCTGCAGGTAGCTTACTTACCAAAAGGTATTGTATCTTAAAAGCACTGCATTATTTTGACAAAAGGTAGAACACTCTTCATTTTGTACTCTCACCAGAGTTGCTGTCAATGAGTACCCTACCATTTGCAACACCATTATTACTTGCTGAAGTATGATGTCAGCAAGGTCAAAAGGTAGCAGAAAAAAAAAGTACTTCTAACATTACTTCGTGGTATGAGTTTAAATAAACTTTGTGAATGTAAATTAAAAGTCATCCTCCGAAGAATTGTATAATCTCGATATATTTAAGATGACCGTTTAATAACATTGTCCCCAAATCTCTGAACAACTTGATTTAATTATCCTTGCTCTGAGCAGGAGGTTGAACTAGACAACCTGCTGAGGTGCCTTCCGATCTAAATTATTCTGTATTAAATGTTATAACACTTAATATAAATCTTAGACTAGATCACTTATTTCCTGTTTTCTTTTTCCTGCATTTACTACAGAAAATACAACAGAAATATTTTAYATCCATTCATGCTCAAATAATAACTTTTAAAATAAGATCTGTTAGAGTAAAAAGAGAGTAACTCAAGGAGGAATGGCTAGAAAGGGAATAATCCCTTGGACACGGACACAGTCCCTCTGCACAGAAAGCAGACTGCAAGCAGAAGTGCTGCACCTTCTCAACACAACCAAAGCCTGCCTCAGTTCTCCCTTCTCACCCCTCTCAAGTCCTCACCCCCCCTTCTTCACCTGTAAGAATAAACATTATAAAGAGAATCTAARAAACCACCAGCAGGCCTCACTTCCAAAGAATGCCATGTAAAACAAAGCAGTCACTGATAACGTTCTGTGGTATTGGACAAGGCAGTTTCAGAAGAAACAGAAAATTAAACTACTTCTGCTTTCTGATTCTTGTTTGAATCTGAAGTACTGTGTTCCCCCCCSCTTTTCTGCTCCTTGTTTGCTGTGCACATTAAGCTTCATCATTCTTCAAGTATTCTTTAAGTATGCAAAAAAAGATCTACTCCCCATTTTAGAAAGAAATACATTATAGTAGATCATTAATTTCTTTGAGCTCATTTCAGAATAACTTGTACAATTTTCCTGTGTTTACAGATTATAATCAGTGAATAAAGTCCTCACCCTGAACATGTATAAATAACAAGTTCTTTTAAGTTAATAAAACTAAAGCAAAAGAGAACTTCAACCCACCCTTASCTGTTCTTTCTTAAAAGCATCTGTGAAACTTTGAGAAACGAAAAGCAGATAAAAATACATTTACACAGCTGCTACAGTGCAAGAAAAACTGTTAAGTCTTCCTGATAAAATTATCAGAGCTGTTGACCAACAATCTGGTAAAATTCTAGTTGTTCAAAGTCAAAAAGAAAATTTCTGTTTAATCACAACACCTGGATATATCCTAGATCTGTATTTAACAGAAACAACTTCCCTCCTCCCACTTGRAAAGCCAGCAACCATTCCCCACAGACCCACTTCTGTGCTCGTTCACTACTTGAGAATGAGCAGTCAGCGTGGAAGAAATGCTCCATTTTACTCAGTCTTAGAAACTCCCAGTGATTTTACATTCACCAAGCCATTTAAGGGAGAAATAGCATAAGCAATAACTGGAATGAAAATAYTGAGTCCACAACCTGCTATATCTTCCTATTATGTGATAATATGCCTCTCTACCTTATACACAAATACAGAGGGGAATAAAACATGCCATGGGTAAATTAAAGGGCATTTTTTTTCTAGTAAGCTTTCTTATTCACCATCTATTTACAGGGTCAATCATTTTCTAGAGAAATAAAAAGGAAATAAAAGACAATTTAACTTACAGGAGCAGCAGGAAAGTTGGATGATAGCTCATAAGGTTCCTCTGAGATCCAGTGACCCAATTCCAAAGACCACAGAACCTAAAATAAATCAAGTGGTAAGTATAACTCTCATAACCTCTAGAGTAGTAAACTTTCTGAATGTGTAGTAAGAATTAAGAGTGTGGTTACAGTATTTGTTTTTTTACAGAATGTTTTTTATATTTTGTTTACCAAAACTAAATGATTTCCCAAACCCTCTCCACAAAATTAAGCAATTAGAAAGTCACAGATTTTACAACAGAAACACAACATTGCACAGAACTGCGGAGTGCACCCAGCGCAAGCTTGCTGAGGATAGAAAGTTGGTACCAAAAGGTTGTGCTGCCCTTCAGAGGGACCTTGCCAGGCTGGAGAGATGGACAGTGAGGAACCTCATGAAGATGAGCAAAGGGAAATGCAGGGTCCTGCACCAGGAGCGGAAAAACGCCAGGTACCAGCACAGCTGAGGGAGAGCAACTGGGAGAGGAACTGGAGAGCACAGCTGCTGGAGAGGAACTCTGTGGACACCAGCTGACCATGAGGCAGCAGGGTGCCCTCGTGGCCAGGAAGGCCAATGATCTCCTTGGGCGCGTTAGGAAGAGTGTGGCCAGCAGGTCGAGGGAGGTGATCGTCCCCCTCCACTCAGCCCTGGCGAGGCAACATCTGGATTGCTGTGTCCAGCTCAGGGCTGCCCAGGACAAGAGAGACATGGTGCTACTAGAGAGAGGCAATGGGCATAAACTGAAGCACAAGCAGTTCCACGTAAGTATRAGGTAAAAAAATCTTGACTGTTGATGGGTGCAGAGCTCTAGAACAAGTTGCCTAGAGAGTTTGTGGAGTCTCCATTTCTGGAGATACCTAACTTGGCTGGATGCATTCTGTACTGTATGATTTTKGTGACCCTGCTTATGTGGAGTAGGGGTAGATGATTGCCAGATGTCCTAATGTCAACCATTGTGTGATTAAAGATACTAAAGTCATAGTGGCTTGTGGGGAGCTACAGTTGTCAGAAATCTTGGAAGCCAGGATAGTCAAAAAGTTAACTTCTAACGCAGCRCAGGACATTGTTGGCCGCCTTTGCCATGAGGGTGCATTGATGGTGATCAACTGGTGGTTAATGGGGACACTCCAATCCTTCCGTGCAAAGTTACTTTTTGAGCAGGTCAGCCCTCAACCTGCAATGGGCTTAACCCTTCCTTGGTGCTGAACTTTCCCTCTGCTGAATTTCAGGAGAAATTTCTGCCAGTTTCTCCAGCCTGTTGCGGTCCTCCCAAGGGCAGCACAGCCCTCTGGCTTATCAGCTCCCAGTTTCGCATTATCTGCAAACTTGCTGAAGAGGCACTTCACTCCCATCCCATCTTCCGTGTCACTGATGCAGAGCTGCACCAAAGCCCAGGGGATTGCACGAGCAACTGSAATTATGAAAGCACTGCATATAACCCAAATTACATATGGAAATCAGCCTCTAAAGAAAAGCAGTTCCAATTTATTCTCTCCTGTCTCCTCTTAGGTCAATGGTGCATATTCTCTTCTACATATAGAACAYGTTCTAGATTACACAAAGTTGTCTAGAAATGCAGAGCATTGACAGTCTAGAAAATACATAATCATTTGACTTGAGCTTAGCTCTGAGATGGTCATGATCCTTGCAGAGCAGCTGTCCTAAGACTTAGATTTCTGCAGCTCCCATGGGGCCATCACAAGATGGGTAACAACTTTAACGTTCACTGATATTATTCCCTCCATGTGGCCCACTCAGATTTACAAACTGAAAACTGAGGGTGTGTTAAGGCATTCCCTCTGCCTGCCACAGAAATGGCTCTCTAGCATATCAATATATGAAGAACAAATGAATATTGTAGGTATTGTATTATCCTTATTTGTAGGATTCTTAACTCATTTTATCTACTATTTGGAATGGTTATATTTTCAATTACTGAAATACAGTGTTTTCCTAAGACTTTCTAAAAATATTACATCTGGGATTTTTCTCAGTTTGTCTTTTAAATTATTCTTGAAAGCAATTTATCATTATATATAACAGCCAGTAGGCTATAATATATATTATTATTATATATAATTTATCATTATATATAGCAGCTAGTAGACTATAATATTTATATATATATATAAAGTGCTCAGAGATAATGCCTTGGGGAGTAGAAAACAATGTCTTCATGAAAAATGTAAAAAARAAGTTCCTATCATGGCCTAACCTTGAGCCTATACATTTTCCTACTAATTTCCTACTAATAGTTTTAGTTCTGAAACACAGAAACATTCGAATGAAAGAGGAGTTGATTTTCTCCCCATTGGCCTAATCAGTGTCAGCTGAGCAATAAAGTCAGCAAAACAGCTAATAAGAGTGGCAAATTCTTTGCAGTATCACACAATTTGGCAACTTGCCCTTCTAGAGATATTTGAGCTCTCTTTTCTATAGCTCCCACTCATTTGGCAATCCCTAATTATGATTCTAATAACTATTCCTATCTGCTAAAGAGAGAGCACGATTCATGTACTCACAAAAAAAAAAAAAGAAAGAAAAATCACACTCCCCAATACCCTGCTGTTTAAGCACTAAGTAGCATTAAGTGCACAAGGATATGCCACTCAAAATAAATATATTGAATATATGGAATTAGAAGATAACTCCTTGTGTTTTGTGTAATTCTTTCTCTTGGAATCACATTTTGCCTAAATAGTTCTCTAGCCATTTCAGATAGATCCTGTCTGTTCCTTACTGCTAGCATAGTCATGCATTATTAAATTAAGTCATTATCCACCATAGAAAAAGCTGAATTTCATTGGTGCATAAAATATTCCCACATTTGATTTACAAATTTTTTTTTTTCTTCTTTTGGATGAAGATGCCATATAAATTTATTTATTATTATGTATCATTTAAATTCTAGAATTTTTGACCAATAAAATTTGGGAAGCATAACAGTATAATAGATATTAAGATTATATATTTTAATATAGATATTAAACACTATATTTATCTTTTACAGTGGTGCAGACTACATAACATGATTGTAGACTTAACAGATTGATTATAATCCAATATTGATTTTTCAAAAAACATAAGACCATCTTAGAGCAGCTTTCTACAAAGAACTTTTTCCCCAAATTCTATTGCTACAAGAAGCAACTTGCAAACTGAATTTTTAAAGCAATCTCATAATTATCAGGAAAAAGATCTATATTCTTTGGTCAAAAGTAGTTTATGCTTTATGACTTTTAGGAAAAACAACCACCTCTTACACAGGCTGCTGCAAATTTGGTACTTTGTGTGACCACGGAAATGGTGTTTTACTTGTGTTCTTGTGTTGGGGGTGGGTGGAATCATGCTCAGTTTTGCAGACTACTGAACAGCAACAGCTTACAAAAATCCTGAGAATAAAATGTTTACTTTCAGAAAATACACAATTCAATGTTTCAAAATGCAACAGCTGTACAAAAGGAGAAACTATTTCTGTAGTCATTATCAGCATACCAAAGAAAAAAGTATGAGTTAGGAACACTAATAAAAATGACTTTTTTTTTTTTTTTTTTTAAAGAGAGCATTGAAACACAATGCATTATTCTTTGTAAAGCAAATACAATATCTCTTAAAACATTCAGTTAAGACTATAACTTAAAGTTTAACATTTCTAAAGGTGGTATGTATATATTTTAAAACTAAACATAAGTACAGAAATCTGCCAGCTTCATACTTAACAGCTTTACACAGGTATTGCAAATAAAAGAGAAGCTTATTWGTCCAAGACATTTCTCTTTTAATCACACAGCAAAAATGAACTTTCACAGAACCAACAAAATTGTAGCTTTTCATGCAGTTTTTTAGAGACAAGCTTTATGAAGACTGTTTCTTTGTAAATAAATCTTGAGCAGCACCAGATGTACCGTGCTCCATAATATATACCTCATGTCTGCAGAGCAACCAAAATGTCATCTGCACCAAGAGTAACTGGCAAACAACCCAAGTAGATTAAAAAATAACCCCCAAAGTTTAGTTATGTTTAAATAATCTCATTTCATTTTACAGGCCAATTTTGCAGTAATAACTTCKATCAATCCTTGCAGTATTTACAGAGTCTTGTTTAGAAATGAATTTTGTTTATTTGAACACAAGATGGATTAGTGCCTGTCTATCATGGGTCTGGAACTGCGTACAGAGGCACTTTATCTACTTTCTTAGATTAAAAGGAAATTAGATACAGAGTTCATGAACAGGTCCTGCAGTAAATAATTAGGTTATCACTCACTAAAACACTCAAAGTTYTCATGAACACAGAAAAGGTTGCTTCTAATTTCAGGAAAGATGTTATCAAACTATTGTCATAGCAACAGAAAAAAAACCTTCAAAACCCTGTAATACCAACATAAGATATCAATATTCTTGAGTGAACTACATTTTCTTACTAAGCCACTAATTCTTCTATTCAAATAATTCTTTAGAATGTGGAGAAGGAATAAGGAAAAGCCTTAATTCTTAAGAATATATGAACTATTTATACTGAGAGAAATTACTTGGAAGTCTTCAAGCTTGTATAACAGTTACAAGAGAAGACTTAACTGAAAACATAATTGCCAAGCAGCAGAGCATGGATCAAGCATGGATGCCAGACCCTGGAAAATTGGAAGTCAGCAGAATAAAGCAGGTAACATTAAGACAGGGTATATTTGATATTTAATACTGCTACTAAAACTGAGTCTAGCTGGTCGTGGAAGACATAGGGAAGGAAGAAAGAGAGGGAGGAGGAAAATAGGATGAATATAGGTTGCTGGGTGGACCTATTATTACATTCTTAAGAAAAGTTTTCCTTTGGCTTTGGACTCCATACTAATACTGGTCACTCCTCGTTACTTCTTCCTTACCTGTGGGCTACTTTATCTAACTCAGCAGSAGGGGACTGAGCTTCAAGAAGTGTCCTGCAGATTTTAAGACTAGAAGTAGCACCAAGTTTTCCCTTGCAAATTCTATCAGCTATATTCCAATTTCCACATTATGTAAGTGTCCGAAAACACACCTTTTAGATGCTCATTTTTTTCAGGCCTCTTACTCATCCAGTTAACAAACTGAATGATCATATGGTATTTTTACTTGAAAAAAAATCTATCTTGAAAGGTAAAAGGACTTCTATGAAAACTGAATGTTTAACTGTGAATATGAGTTTTCTCCAACATTAGCATCTGGAGAGAACATTAATTAAGGTGTTTTTTTCCCTCCCTCCCAAAAAAGAAGAAAACAAAAAAGATACTGCAGCCTAATTCCCCTCCACATAAAAGTCAAAGGGCAATAGCAAATAAGGAACACTTCAGCTTCTTGGAGTGTTCAGATCTTCCATAAAACAAGTTTCACCACRCAAAATGAGTGGGTTTTATTTACAAAGTACTAATACTATCAAACAGACCACTATTTTAAGTATCCAATTTGAAATATTTTACCAGTTAGAGTACTCAMGTTAGGATTAACTACACTATAGAAAGGTATTTAAAAAGTTCGGTAATTGAGCATTAATAGAAGGGCAAGATTATTTCCCTCAAATGAAATTCTCCTGACTCTCTTTCTATAGGAGTCCTCACGGTTATAAGTAAGGCTTCTTCTCTGGTAAGTATTCAATCACATAATAAAAGTAAAACACTGCAAAATTATGCCAATGATCAATAGAAATAAGACAAGAAAGTTCTTATTATACAAGATAATAAAGTAACAAAATGCATGTATTAACCAGATGCTTAACCAGACTAGGATTTTTTTCTTTGAAATCCAAAGCCACATTTTCCAAAAAGCCTCAACAAAATAATTGCTAATTATCAGTGAGATTTGTAATGGAGCTCTAACCAGCCTCAGTGAAAGATAGCTCTACAAAAATGAATAATAGCCATATTGACACATTATATAGTGAATACTTATGAATAGATTTTTAAAAATCTTGTCATTTAGAGAACTAAATTAATTTTTTCGTCCAGATTMTTTTCATGCAGCTCTCCTAAGCTTCCAAACATTGTCTAGACATCAGATCAGTAAAAATGTGGGAAGACAACTCCAGGATTTGAGCCAATAATACTTACAGGAACCATTTAATCTTTGAAACTGGTTCCGCTAATTTATTGGTATTATATGAAAGATCAAGTTGACCCTGTGATGAGTCCAATGGTATCCSCATAGGAATTAATTCAAAGCAGAAGAGAATTTGGCTTCACTACCAGTCAATACTGGCTTGGCAAAGAGCACACTGATGTTTTCACCACAAATTGGTTCAAAAAAATGACAAGTCTGGCAGCGCATAAAACAAACGATGAAACTCCAAAACACCAATTATCAGAATACTGACTGCCCGCTGCACAAAGATAGGAAAACCCAAAGGATACCAGAACAGCCTCTTCGGATAACTACACATACAAGTCCAACTTTTCCACACTGGTTTAGACAGACATTTTGTAAACAAAAAGGTATCAATATTTATTTTATTTTCAGTCAAATAATTAAATTTTAAGGTATTCTGAGAAAAAAATTATTCTACAACCCTTTTCATACAAGATGGAATTTTTATGGAAATAGCTGTTCAGCAGCTATGTTTTACAACTTTGGGAACATGAAGAAAGCAGACAAACTGCAGCCTGTAAGGTCACAGTAAATGGTTGGCAATTGACTTGTATAATCACAGGGAGTAATTCACTACATTAGCTTGGCTTTACAGGAACCGTCTGGTAACTTTATGTGGTAGTTCATAGGAATTTTTAAGGATATACAACATTTTTTTGATCCAAATATTTGTTAAAAAAGGGTTTCACCTCTGCCCAGCAAAAYATCCAGTAATCCCTCTATATTTTTCCTCTGCCCTGTATTGCATTTGAGCAAAACTACATTTCAAAACAGAAGTGTATTAAATAAGCAGCAACATCAACAACCTGATACATTATTCTATTCAGAATCCATACCTTGGATAACACCAGAAATGGTTTATCTAGGCACTAAGCTCTCCAGAAATAATGCATGTGACATTTTTTATCACTCTGCAACAAGTATTGATGCTTTAGGTGTTTCCACATTGCCCACATTGCCAGTACAAGAATACATTGGTTAGATTTAGGAGTAAATGACAGTCAGTCACGGTAACACGGAGCTTCACAGAGGTAAGTTCCTCTAGCTGAGCCATTCAAGTAGGTAAGCCCAASATGCACTTGCTTAGATAGCTGATATTTCAGATGCATAAAATAAGTTTGCTTCGTTCTATAGTAAAATTAAAGTGTATTTCTTACCCAGTCGAAAGAAACAATCCAACATCCACGAGCAATTCCTAGCATAACGTTCAGGGTGCGACGAGGACTCCCTGCAACTACGTGACTTGTTGTATCACACACGTTATCCGAGAACAAGAAGTTYCCAAGTTTATTCACTACTTGAATTATAGTATTTTGTTTTCTAAAAAGAAGAAAAAAAAGAAAAAGGAAAAGCATATAATATTGAATATACATGATTACAAAACCTGATCACATACAGATTCAGTTTCTAGARTTTATCTTATAAAAGTTCTTTTAGAACTTTTAGAGTTTATCTTATAAAAGTTCTGAATTTATCCTGCCTGCCTAAAGAGAAGATATTTGAACTAGAAACTATCACAGCTTGTGCACAATAGCTAGCACAACAGAGTCTCATTTGCAGTTGCTTCCCTGACTACTCTCATTAAAAATACTGCTGTGAAACAAACGGTACTGAATATTACTGGACTATATATTATTCCATTTTCACTTGATGTTTTAACTTGACATATCCTATGAGKTTTTTTTTCCACAGATAAACCCATAGAGAAGCTGACCTTTCCTAGGCCTGTTCAGGTGACACATTTTCATTCTTAGCAATGTTTCTGACTACAGAAAAATCTTTAAAATAAAAGGTCCCATACAACTAAGAGCTAAATGTAACACAAATTACAGTGAAGAATCGTGAGTTCAGTTGAGTCAGCTAAGAAAAACTGCAGCACACAAATTTACAGCAAAATTTCACAGAACTTGTGCTTCAGTAAAACAGGCAGTTACTGAACCAGCAAGCAGCAATTAATGTAAGCACTGCATCATTAAACCATCAAACTAACATATCTTGTAACTTAAATATTAATGAGCCTCCTTTATCATTGTAGCTACTTGGTAGTAGCTTTTGGCTACTTTTGACCCGTTTGAACATCATTGGCTTTTGTCTGTTGGCCTGTACTTTGGAGGAATATTTTCAGTTGCTTAACTCTTTGAGCAGCACTTCCTTTCCTGTCCCCCACTAACCGGCTGATGGATGCCTACGACTCGAGACAGTCCAAAGCACTATCTGAATGAAAAAGTTCTGAAGAACAGCAACTGTTATCATTAGACTTTAAAAATATGTAATGAAACAGCAACTGTTTATTAAGTAACACATCAAACATTCTTTCAACAAAATATTTTCCCCAACTCTGGCAGCATTTGTTCTCCTTTTTTAATGCAGATCACCACCTCTGGCTTTCTGCTACTCCCATCTACATTACAGCTATTATCTTGAGCTCCCTGACAATGATAATGTATTGCATGATTTGAGAAGTGCAGTTATAGTCTCTGTGTTATTAGTATCCATTTTATTAGACTAAAAGTACTATTAGTTTTGCTTCTGACCTATCGTAGACTTGACAAATRCTACTGACAATCACTTACAAAGAATTTTTTAAAAGGCAGCCGGGGGCTCCTTCTTAGCGCCCACATCTGCGCAACTGCCATGATTTAATTATTTTTCTTTAAACCTGAAATATTTTGTACAAACATGTGGAGTTTTGAAAAAGAATTCAGACACTGAAATGAGCAGAGTATGAAATATGAAATTGTGTTTTTGTTGGATGTTCTTTATTTTCTAAGAGTTTTAAGAGAATGATAAGACCAAGCTAGAAAAAATATTAACTCCTCTCCAAATATGCAGTGGCAGCTGCTCCTAATGTTTTGCAACTAGAGCAGCTAAAACGTCTAAAGTTGATATTTCTTCAGCAACTATTTATGTGAAAGAAACACTTCAAACTGATGTTTTAGATCATAATGGCATTTTTTATTAAAATAATTGAAATCTGTGTGGAAAAGAAAATTCTTGGGCTAAAAGCCTGAACCATTTCTCTCATAAAACTCAACATCTTATGCTTCCTTCAGAACAATTCACAACCTGCTTAAAATTTTTGGTTTTATTACCTTCAAGCCCTATTGAGCTCACCTGTGGAAAAACTACTTCTGTCTAGATCAAAACACACAGGCACACATTCAAGTACCTACACAGCRTATAGAATAACAAAATATGGTTGTGTGTTTTCAGCTAGAAGGCAGAATGAAGTCAGATATTTTAACACATTAAATTTAACGACATTCAAGYTGAAGTTGTAAGCTGAATGAAGGGTGAAAATGTTTGGTACTTACTCGGCAGACATACTTGTCATAACTAGTGTCCTTGTTGGCTAGAGATGTGAAAAAGAAAACACAAAAGAAAATCAAACATCTGTAGCTTTCTGAGAAAAAAAAACTTAAATAATGAAGCATTTCATTAAAAGAATTGAATCACTTCATACTTAGAGCGTCAGCTGGCGCAAAGGCTGTGCTAGCTAACACACTAAAAATGATAAACTTCAAGGATATGGAAAGAAGGGAGCCTCTCCATCACATCTGGTATCAAATTACCCAATAGACAAAAACAGGAGTGGAGCTTTTCACCAATGAGATAAAAACAAAGCAAACGCTTTCCAGCCACAGATGCCACTGGAAGTTTTGGGTCTTTCCAATGGGTCTTTCCCATTTCTCTTCCCTGTCCTGCCTATTTCCACAGCTGCAGACAGAAAGTTTCCAGAAACTCTCCTAAAATCCAGTTTCCTTTGAATTCATGTATTGAGCAGAGAGCTCAAAATATTTTGAATTGACTTATAGCCAGTAGCACAGGCCAAAAAAGGACTCGAGAGGCAACCAGCTCTGCTCAGTAATGAATCCCAGACCTGAAGATAGAAGCTACTCTAATACAACTCTATTCCTCCTCTCTTATCAGTACCAAACCATATTCTCCATTAAGCATTCATGCAATTTGTCACATTTGAGAAGAACTGACTTAGAATTAGCTCTGCAGACTASTAGCCTCTCATTTATACCATGACTATATAGGTCTTCAACATATGAAAAATCTTTGCATAAATAAACCACAATTTAGATACTCTTGACAGGTCAGACATTGAAAACTGGTGCTTATACATGCTAGTATTTCCTCCTTTGCAGCAATGCTTTGTTCCAAAGACACTTCAATCAAAAACATCATACAGTGCCAGTAATATTTGGGGGTGAGGAGGGAATCTCTTCAACACCATGTACCAACTAATTTCACCCTGAAATGGGTAGGTCATAATGTCGTAACACACAAAAAAAACAAAAAAAAAAACAAAAAAAAGAAATTTACTTAATCTCCTAAAACTTTAAAGGAACGTAGGGGAACCGAGAGCTCATGACTACACTAAACATGGCTTTAAAACATGCTCTTCTCTACTCCGTTTTTCTAGGCTCAACTCAAATCTGCAGATTGCTTCAGCATCACCCTGATGTTCTCCTTCAGTACCTGAGGTAAAGCCTCACTGTCATCTGAATAAAGCTCTTCGGCTAAAAGTCTGGAATTAATCCACACAAATAACTATACTATACACCTGGGGCCATCGTATTGCACCTGCTCTCCACTTAGGTCCTGATGCACCTGCTTAGTTGAAGGAATATGCAGAAAAGCATCCTTGTTTGCAACTGAAATATTGAAAACAAGCTAATTGATGGCTGAAACTTTCGCTAACAAAAGCATTACTCTAAGAAAGGCCATAAATTCAGCTTCAGATCTTAYAGCTGCTTCATCAGGTTCAGAGCAGATACATTTGCGACCAGCATCTCCTTAATAGTCATCCTCAAGGTGGCCAACAGGCTGGATTCACATAAAATGGGAAACCCACAGACTGTCCTGACACTACCCTCAATTATCAGCTTTTATTCAGACAACACACAGCATCAAGAGTACAGACTGTGAATAGTCTGTAYCTCTGTGCAAGTGTCCTCAAGGCTCCTGCTCTGCTAGAGCTCCCTCAAAAACATCAAAAGCGCAGGAATGCAGAGGGAGGCACACAAGAGGTAGAGGCCGGTATGCACTTAACCCAAACTGTTATTCCATCTTCCTTCCGAGAGGTGTAATTTTAGCAAGGCAGAGGTCATTTGCTAAGCAGACAACATTTTGTTTTAATGCTTCAATAAAGACAACCAGTCTTTTTTAAGATAGTTACCTACCCATTAGAAAAATCGTCCAAACTATGCCTTAATTTTCAGTTATAAATCTTGGTAATTGCCTTTTTTCTTTGCCTATACATTTTTCTTCTACACAGCTTGTGCCTGTTTTATTTTACATTTTGCTTTATTGCAAAATATTGATTTAATATTTTCATTTCTGAGTAGCACRAAGACATCTGGTTATCATCATTATGAATTCTAATGCACATTTGTAGCAGGATCACTATTAATAAAACACTAAAGAAGGTGGTATTAAGTTAAATGGTTTTTATTTATAATTAATCCCCAACTACTAAGAAGC
Source organism: Nothoprocta perdicaria (assembly GCF_003342845.1). NCBI lineage: Eukaryota > Metazoa > Chordata > Aves > Tinamiformes > Tinamidae > Nothoprocta > Nothoprocta perdicaria. The sequence continues at coordinate 1,746,524 of NW_020454550.1, forward strand.
TATATATTTGTACTTTAAATCAGAACATGTTTCTGAATTAGTTTTTTAGCTCTGGAATGTGGACCTTTATAAACTATATACCTATAGAACATTCACATGTTTCAGCTTTTCTTTTTCTATTTCTTAGAAGTATTCTTGCATTAGTATTTCTTTTTGGAGTCTGTCAACAAACAAATTCTTCCAAGTCATATGAAATACAAACCATGTATTTCAATACCTCAAAGGAAATMATATTTCTCAACCCTCTCAGTATTTAAACACTGTAGTATTTCCTGTATTTTCACTGACCTACACCACAAAAGAGAAATCCAACCTTAAAATGTGTTCTTTGCTACTGCTAATTCTCAGTAGGTGTTTCTTGGAGCTCAAGGTCAATAAAAAGAAAATCATATTGTACAAGCAGCTTTTCAGAGAGTGACTTCAGGTTGTTCCCCTAGGAATACCATGAATGACAAAATGAACTAAAAAAGTGACTAAAACAAATGTCTTTCCAGGCTAATTCTCAAGAATAAAACATATCCATATAMGGACTTACTTGATAGGAATTAATGTTTTACATTTGCCACTGCTTAAATTCTGCCCTATATAAATTAGATCCTATTTTGTCTTTGGGAAAGTCCCCAGACCTTGGATTCTTTTATGTATTTATTTTTCTCCAAGAAAGGGTATTAGGCAATACAAGCAACTTATGTGTTGCTCGCAAACAGTCCTTTAATGTGCAAAGTATTCCATGACTTACTGAAGTTGACCAGTATCCCAAAGGGAACAATCTTCAGCATTTTCTTACACACACACTRTAACAGCATAAAAAGATCTTCACCTTTAGGACGCAGTGAGATATCCTGTACATTTTGGCCCTTATGCCAGACAGCAAAGATTAGGAGGAGGGGAGAAAAGTTGTGTGTGTGTAGGAGTTATTGAGGATACAAAAGCATCATTCCTACCCATTTCATACCGTTTCAACCCCCTTTTTCCTTTGGCTACTGTAGTTCTATCCATACAGTTCTGAGACTGACTCAGTTTAGGTATTTGCTTTCAATCTTTTCAGCTGTACTTAAGCAGGAACATTCTTTAATCTTTACAGGAGCCATAAAACAGAACTATGTAGAGCATGAAAATATTCATGAATTAGCTTAATTTCACTCKGCTTTCATCTGCAGAAGTTGTAATGCAGTTCTAAAACTTTGTTTCTAAAAAACAGCCTCTAAGTTGTGCTACTTTATTCCACTAATGTAACTATGGCTCACAGTTGACAAAAATGTRTAATTGTAGTGAAGGTTACTATTTATCAGTGCCTTTACACAGTAATTACTCAAAGCTATAATTTACATTCTGGCTGGCTTATGTCTCATTATCAGCCCTTTAATACTGTTATTTTTCTGAATTTCTTTGGCTGCAAAGTGAATTTCAACTTTATCTTCCTGACTAAAAATAGGGCCTCTGATTTAATCTTGGAGAGATATGAAAGATGTGCTCATCTTAATCCAATCAATCCTACTATAGGGAAAGACTGAAAAAAAAAAAAAAGACAGATAATATGACAGAAAAATAAAAATGACATGAAATGTGCCTGGGTGTCAAAAATCTCACTCACTGTCAAGTACTGAATAATGTTCAATACTCTATTCAAGGGATATAGGAGCCCCTAGCAGTGCTGTGGCCAGGATGAATCGCTGTCACTTCAGACTCCCAGAGAAGCAGTGGCACTTAAAATGTTTACTGACATTTTCAGGGGACACAAAATTCTGCGGCAGGAGACAGATCTCCCAGCTCCCTGCAGCTTCAAGGTAATCTGGCCGGGGCCATTAGCAAAACTAGAAACTGTCTTTTTCCTGTAGGACAAGCAGTGAAAGGAGAGCTGGGTAACAAAGGTGCCCTTCTCGCTGCCTTTTCATTGTGATCAGAAGGGTAAAAGTCAATCAACACGACAGAAAGAGGCAAAGACAATGACTACCACTACTGCAGTGGTGGCAAGGAGAGCAAAGATGCACAGGAACGACCCTGGTTCTGTCCTGTGCCCAAGCCCTTGCAACAGGCAGGGCTCCAGCTTAGCTTGGGAAGCAGCAGGACAGGCCTCGGCTGCCTCTSGTCAGTGAAGCGTTACCTGGAGAGCAATGACCCAAACCTTGAGGGGGTAACGAGAGAGTCCACCCCGTAACACAGAACTTCATGACGGGGGATGCTAAGGGTGAAGAAGTAATCTGAATTAAGAAGTAGTTAACATAGGAAAAAAGCAAGCTCAAGTGAAGATCTCCTTCCCTATTGACCCTATAAAATAAATGAATAAATAAATAAATAAATAATCAATCACATGGTAGGATAAAGAGAAACAAGGGCTGTTACGGAGCAGCAGAGCACTAAGGAGGAGACTCATACATGTAAGAAATACGGTAAAGACTGCAGTAAAGCAAAAATAAATTCTGTCATTGCCATATATCACTTCCACCAARCAGATCACCTTTCCAAATGATCCGTGAGGAGGCCATAGCTAATTTCTTTCTGCTGAAATCTTAAACAAAATGATTCTTTCCTCTTTTTCTCAAGATTAGCAGAAATACAACTAGGGCTCTTCCGTCAACTATTTCAAGATAAAAATTAAATATAATGTAATTAAGTGTGAATGCTTTATCAAACACTAAAATTGGCTTATACTTTTAAACTTTAAAATATACTTTATACTTTTATACTTTAAAACTTCATCTAATGAAGTGAGCCATTTGGTCAGAACCAACTGAATTATGAGTCTTAAAAAACAAACAAACAAACAAAAAAAACCCTCCAAATATCTTCAGCTGAGTTACCCTAAATGCGAGATGAAAATGCCACTTACAGAAGGGGAGGGCAACAATAGAGAAGTTCTAGTGAAATTCTAGTGAAATTAATGTTGTGTTTTTAAGGCCTCATTTGCAGATGAGCCGTCTGTTCCACCCTGGCAATGGCGGCTGCCCTCCCACCGCGGAGCAAACAGCAGAGAACTTCCCAGGCGCTTCCTTAGAGAGCTCAGGGCTCAGTGACACTCTCTGCTCACAGCCCCATTGCACTCGTGTTGCCCAGAGGGAAACCACAAGGGAGAAAGAACCAACTCTAAAACCTGACCTGTTAAAATTAAATGAATATAGTGAGATTAACTCAGACAGTTGAAGTCCCCTTCTTCCCTGCATTCTCYCTTCAGGAACTTATACACATTAACCATATCCCCTCTGAGCCTTCTCTTCTCCAGAGAAAACAGGCCCAGCTCACTCAGCCTCTCCTCATACGAGAGATGTTCCATTCCCTTAATCATCCTGGTTGCCCTTCTCTGGACCCTCTCCAGAAGCTCCACGTCCCTCCTATACTGGGGTGCTCAGAACTGCACACAGTACTCCAGGTGTGGCCTCACCAGAGCTGAGGAGAGGGACAGAATCACCTCCCTTGACCTGCTGGCAACACTCCTCCTGATGCAGGCCAGGATCCCATTGGCCTTCTTGGCCACGAGGGCACACTGCTCCCTCATGGTTAACTTGGTGTCAACCAGGACTCCCAGGTCCCTCTCCGTGGAGGTGCTTTCCAGCAGGTCGACCCCTAATCTGTACTGGTGCCTGGGGCTATTCCTCCCCAGGTGCAGCACCCTGCACTTTTCCTTGTTTTACGTCATGAGGTTCCTCTCTGCCCAACTCACCAGCCTGTCCAGGTCCCTCTGGATGGCAGCACAGCCCTCCGGAGTGTCGGCCGCTCCAGCCAGCTTGGTGAAGTCCTCTAAAGACTTCTAATCATGCAGCAGGAGGGCTGAATTTTAGATGAACATACTCCTGAACAGAGGGTGCAGCCCTCCCTCCATTTTTCTCCCAAAAGACTGGATTTATTTTAGCTATGGTTAGGATACAAGGTGGCAAACTTCACTAAATGCTCTGCTAACAAGACTGTGACTGACCTGCGTCGGAGTCAGTCTGAGCTAAGGCCTTAACTGGCCTTCAGACAATGCAAGCAACTTAACCAACCTACTGAAGGTTTTCATGGGCACCACCAATATTATGAAGAGTAAAAGAAAAATAATAATTTCATCACAGATACAACAAGTTGAATATAGTTAAATCCACACAGCATTAACAATTTCTTCTCTAAAAAGCAGCCTACTGTGGAATTTTCCCTTCCTAATGAATAACCATGCACATACTCAATTCTTTTACAAAAGAAATTTGGAGTTTGCACCTATGATAAATGGTCACAGATTTCAGTATTTTTGATTCTGCATACTAAGGAGGCACAACTATTAAAGAGGAATGTGGTACAAGTCTTTTCTTATTTAAGAGCCTGCATATTAATATAACTGTACCATTCAGGCTCCCGTGAGCTTGTACTGCACTTCTACAGAGATCACACCTAGAAAACATAAAGTTGCTTAGATGTAGCAGAGAATGAAGGTATCTGTTCATTTACAGAAAAAAAAAATCTGTCAAATGCTAATGAATGAAGAGTTTAGGAAGTTCTTTTGTTCAGGCTGATTTACAACCATTTTTAAGAGCTGTGAGGATATCACTTAGAAAGCAGTTCCGTCACCTAGAGGATTTCCGGCCTATAGAGTCATGCCAGGTACCAGTAAGTTTACATAGGATGTTCATTTTTCCGAGAGTTAAATTTCCCAAACAAGAGGATCTAGCCAGCAGTTGCTTTTCCTCCTGATGGCTTCTGATGCCAAGAGGGAAAATAGGCCCAGTTTTAAACTGKTTTGTTGCCAAGACCGCCACACTCCAGTGGATTATTTGGTTCTAGAGCAGGACAGTTAGGACCTAAAGCTTTAAAGGTACCGAGGCACCAAAAACAGACAGAACTTCCATTTCTCAGTAACTGGAGCTAAGTCACACGCTACCCATGCACCTTCCACAGCGAGGCAGGCATGGCTCTCAGGCACCCAAGCATGAAGAGTATTTTGCCCTCGTACTTGCTACAGAATTTGTGCAGTTTCCCATCAGGAGCAAGGCCAGGAAAAGCGCTGCATCTGTTTCGTCCACATAAACCTCTCTGCCACCAGTCCCTCCTGGGGAGTTTTCTTTAAAGAAAAGGACCACAAAGGTGCAGATGTATCTGATGTAACTTGGGATTTGAGGATTTTCTTGTCTGTGCTTATCTGTATACACTTTCCAACACAGCTGGCATTAATGTCATCTCTCACTTGCATTAAAGTGAAAGAGTCAAAAATATCACTTTTCACTAAAATGTGATGAGTCTCTGAAAGTTTCCTTTTACATGGGTGCTTTACACAGGTCCCTCTTTCCCGACATTGAAACATCTTTTCTGACCCAGGTCCTGTTTATGGCCTGGACATCTTCTCCAGGCCACAAACAATAAGGTCGTTCCAACATCCTCAAAGTTAACTATAAATGAGCTTGAGTGCTCCCACCATGTCTAATTCAGAGTAATTTAACATTCACCAGCAATTAGAAATTAGTAACATTCCAAGTATCAATTTTCAAAATACTTTTAGCCATTTTAGCTATTTAGTGACTTAAATCAACATTGAAGGAAAACATAAAACGAGATGTGGTTGAGATGTAATCTGTTTCAGCCAGTGCACACTTATGGACCTAAAGTTTCTTATTAGCATTTCTGGGCAGGCAGTTCATAGGTGCAGATTTTTCAGGACTCAAAAAATCTGATTTGTTGTGAACAAGATATTTTCAAAAAGAAGTATGGGCCTAAGAGGATCCAAAGATGTTCCTTTTCACACCATTTTCTCCATCGTATAAAATGCTTTTTTCTTTTAAATAAAAATCTGTCTCAAAAATTTYATTAAGTTCAGTGTTAAAAATCCAAGATCAGTATCAAATCCAAAAGCTACAGAAATACAAGCCAAGATGAATCTGTTTTAGAAACAAAACTTTCAGCTAAGTCTATGTTGTGCTCTTTGAGGAAAACATGGTTTTAATTACCCCTTATGATACTTAGCTGCTTTCTCACAGGGTTAAATACTTTGCTCTATTCGCTCACAAGATAGTTTTTSTTAGGTTTTTTTGAATGTCAAATTTACCCTAGTTGCATTTCTAAGTGACTTGCTACTACCAGGGCCTTAAAAAGAAGTCCATACTACCCATCTCTTTCTAAAAACACCGAGCTACTTTAGTTGAAACGAACGTGGTGATAAATGCAAACACTGTGTGACATTAAGCAATGAAATGAGCACTCAACCTTATACCAATAAATTAACATTATTGAAACTGGTTTATCTGAATAAATCTCAGACTTTTTCTTTTAGTGATATCACTAAGTCATCTGTATGCAAAAAAGCAATGTAGCTTAATCCATGGAATAACTGAAAGAGGCACCACAGTATGTAAAGGGTTTATTTCACCCCTGAACATCAGTGCCTTCAATTTACATTTCTAGACCAGGGAAGCCACCTGCTGACATTCATAGGTATTAACCAACACACTGTTTGCTTACTCTTACCAGCTTTGCCTGTGAACAGCCTGGAAATAATCTCAATTTCGAGGCGTGTCAAACCACAATTAAGAAATTCTTACATGTAGAGCTATTAAAAAAAATCTACCTTTGTGTGAATRTGAATAACTTTTTAAAACACTTGATTTTGTTACACACACACAAAAAGTTCCTTCCTGATGCTACCAAGGCTTTTTAATTTCACTTATCTTCCCCCAACATGCCTGAGGCTGCTGATAGACTGCTCTGTCCTCACAGCTTTTGCTATTTTACAAGCAAGAATAGTAAATAACCTTAATCAGAAGCCATCTATGTTAGAATACCATGAGCAGGTCTATATAAATAGCACTGATAAAGAATGAAAAAGAGCACCCGTAATTTATAGTTCTGATATGTTTATGTAAAAAAAATTCATTCCCTAGCTCAACTTCTGCAGACAAAACCAACTAAAACTACATAAGATTTTGAAGAAAACAAACACGTAACAATTGCATTGCAGAGAAACACCAAATTTATAGCTTGATTTAAAATATATGAAAGAAACCATGTCAAATGAAATTAATATTTAAACAAACACGTAAYTCTGGCCATAATTTCTACAAACATTTGTGTAACCTTTGTAAAGTTAGTTTTACTATCACATCACAACCGCTAAATGCCTGACATACATTCACTGCAGAATGGACATACAATAAGAATCCTATGCAAATTTTCAATGCAGATGCTCTCCGTGAATTCTATTCAGCTCAAATGTTCAGAGATTACTTCTCAACCTATGCTCCCAAGGAAATAATACAGCTGCAATTTGCACTGCTTTCCTGACTGAGAATCTTAAAATTAAATTGATAAACAGATTGTATTTTAAAATGCAGTCCTGTACTTGTGTCCTACAGGTAATCCCTATTTTTTTTTTCATAAAACTTTATTTATTCTACAATGATACAGTTCAAATTCAAATATTGTTTTGTAGAAAGAAAAAGTAGGGAGATTCCTATTTCTGGAAATGTTATTCCATTAAAATAGCTGTAAAATGGCATTTTGTTCATGTGTGTATTTTTCATATATGCTTCCTTTTGAGATGGAAATATGCATTAAAATGCTCTATAAATCTGAGTCAATAAAACTACTTTTTCTAAATATTTGYGCTAATCCTCTTACTTCTTGCTTCAGCTAAAAGAAACAAAACCATATTTTACAATTTAACTTCCCTTTCAACTTGTTAAGCATTAATTAAATGGTGCAAAGACTAAATTCCAAAGAAGAATGTAGATCAGGTTGACTTATATGTTCTGTAACGCTTGAAGTTATTATTTATATAAATAAATACATTGATAATTTAGAAAGAGGACTAAACTAATAGTTTTAAGATTCAGGCAATTAGTCAAATCATATTTTCACCCCAGAGCACTCTTATCTGATCCACAGAGATTAGCATCCTACCTTGAAGAAGCTTAAGAATTGAACTGCTGCTAATTGCTCCTACTGAGAGCGTCAACAYAAGGGAAGATCAAAATCTTTGATCAATCTCTTTGAAACTCTGTTGAAGCAACTCCTTTGGATTTCATAGAATTACCTAATAYTTCTTTCAGTGCTTTGGGACCTCCCAGTCTCAAAACAAATCAGTACTCTCCTTCTAACTGTACTACTTGCTGCTTTACAGATAAAAAGAACAAAAGAACAATTTATTTTTCTGATGATCAGTCCCATATTTCTAAAAAAACCAACAACTAAAACAACAAAGCACCCTTCCTCCCAAACCACTACATTTAGTAATTCCTCCAAAAAGGGTAAATATCTTTTCAGCTCTGGATCACAGATATTCTACAAATTCTTTGTGCAGTGACACCATTACTATGCCTATGGGGTTTTTTTTTTTTTTTCCCTTTTTTTCCCAGAGGGTAACAAAGCCAAGTTCCATGGTTCTACGTGTTGTCTTTGGACACAATCCACGTAACACTTTAAGGACAATAAGATTCAGAAAACATTTTTAGACTGATAGTGCATAACAAATGCAGGTTTTGCTTTTTTTTTTTTTTTTTTTTTTTAAACATACACTCAATGATTTATGAAGAAGAGCGTAACAATGTCTAGTTAAACTGACCTTTGGAAGTCTTCTAGTTTTTCTTAGCCCCTCACTGAGTTTATTCTCTTGTTCTTTAAATAGTGTGCAAGGGCCATCAGTAACATGACACTCTGAAACTTCATTTTCATCACCTAGAAACCAAGTGTATTAAATTTAGAAACTTGAAATAAAACTATGATCTTGCAAAATGAAATTGCTACTAATTATTTTATCTGTGTAAAGCTACACACAATTAAAAAAAAATCTAAGTTTTTACTCAAAGTTAATAATCTATACCAATTATTTCTCTATTTTATTTTCAGTTATTGAAAAGAACAGTCAAGCATCTAACTTCATAGTTCAATTTCTGATCTTGGAAACAAACTTGATACCATACTGCCAATTTTCAATACTTTCAATGTCATTTATTAGGCAAAACTGAAGTACCAGTTAAATTAGTTTATTACAAAAGTTATAATGTCTCTAAATACACACAATACAGCGGGTTTAAACCATGGATGTGTAGCTGTTTCCTTCCTTATGGAATGTCAGTGCTTTCAGGGCCCATCTGTGACAACCCAACCTGTKGTTGGGCACCATGTGTTTGGCAGCACATCCAGCCAGTTGTCCGCAGGCACGGGGCAGGTGACACAGACACCCTGCAGCCCCTGCCTTGCATGGTCAGGATGCAACATGACTACCACAATGCAGCAGGCACTCGCCCTGACTACTTCGTGAACATACATTTTAATTCTTCCACGCTGCCAGAATTACTTTTTTAAAACTTCTTAAATCATTTGAGGAAAATTTGCTTGCGCAAGATCTAAAATATAAATAAAGATGACAGACCACCACATAAGACACTAAACGYTTCCACTACTGATTAATTGCACCATTTCTTCCCACTGAAGTTCCAAGTTTCATATTGGTTTACACTCGGTGTCACAGTAACTTTGTGTAACAGAAGAAAACCAGAGCCTGTTATTTCCCAAGCTGAAGACATATCTACACAGCTGTCAGCTGGATGGCTTTCAGGTACAAGCATTAATTTAAACCCTGTATTTACCTAAACAGCATCATTTAACAAATGGGGAACTGATTATTTAGGTGTATTAGCTTTATTTTTCATTGCACAAGCGCTTATCTTCAATCACAGAGCAAAACTAATGACAAGATGAAGAAAAAAACCTTAGAGTGCCAAGCAAGAAAAGAAATTGATAAAGTTATTTTAATTATCAYGAAGGGATCAAGCACCATTTTATTGTTTGGGGTTTTTTTGGTTGGGTAGCTAGACATGGTACCACACTCCTTTGGTCASCCTTGGCGTGGATGCTCAAGCTCCTCAGCTCTTATCCTTCTTGACGGTATAATCCAAAACCCCACCTGCTTGGACTTCTTTCAAGTTCAGTTTCACTCCTCAGTGATTCTTTACGTTTACACAAAAGCAGTAGTAGGGAACCAGAACCATTGAATTACATATATAAGTATGTATGTGTTAGGCATTACATACATAAGCACCTTTCTTCATAATACAATTCCTCCTCATAATACAATTCCTCATTCCTCTGAGGACTTCTCAGCATTTCATTGCCTTTCCACAATGTAGCTCTAAAACCTTCTTCCTCGATTGTTGCTTTTTAGAAAACCTTGGTCTCAAGCAGGAAAGTTTTCATATTTAGCAGCCCTTCCTACATTATTTCAGGGGAGGTTTTCCACAACCTCTTGGAACAAGTCAGCTCCTATTAGCTATCCCTAAAGCTAACTTGTAAAGCAGACCGTTAGGTCCCCCTAGATTCTCTTCTAAAACATTGCTCAGTGACAACTATCAAATTTTCCTCAACTGTGATAGTTCTTTTGAAGTGTCAGGAGCCCTCTGAGTGACTCTAATTCGCACTTTCTCATCATGCATGATCACTTCAATGACAACTTTTGATCCAGAACATCTTTGTGGTTCCATTTGATATTTACTTCCAGGTGACAGTAAAATAAAGATTAACGACTTTGGGCTAGTTTTTGGTTAGTCATGTTCATACAATGAAAATGTAGAGTACAGTGTTCTACTCGGAGAATATTTTAGAGTCTCACTGAAAGCAAGCTGTATCTCATCTGCTATTTTGTACTTACCCAGCTGAGTACTGGGTAAAAAAGAGTTGTCTACCCTTTGAACAAACCAAGTCTGAGTTTGCCATCATGCTTAATCCTGCAAGTATGTACTTACGAAATAATTAACAACTTGTGTCATTTTTTCAAGGTGGGCAGGTAATGGCTAGACAGAACTTCAAGCTCTCTGAAAGCTTCTGTCTCAAATAAACCCTCTCAATGGTTCAGAAACAATTTATCTAGTTTGTAATTTGCTATAGGAACAAGTGTCAACAGCTTTTGTAATTTTCACATTGAAATAACCCTCAACCTATCTTTCTAATTTGAAATGCTTGTCCTTTTATTGTTTTAATAATTAGCTACAATTAATCATTGGGGGAAGATGAACAAAACAAAAAATCAAACAAGAAATATTTGTCCTTATCATCTCTTATTTAATAAAGAATACTAATATAATAAAGGGCATTTTACAATACTTTTGCAAGTTTTTCTTCTAAAACTAGAAAAAAGGATTTAAAAAATAGATGAAACCTAAGCAGATTCAAATGTGCGTTTTTMAAGTGATAATATTTTAGCAGCATTAAGCATATGTTCTTTAAGTTCTAGATCTAGAATCTCAGGTAAAATTCATTCATGAAGATAAAACATGTTCCACTTYACAACAAATAGCAGAGACATTCTAGACTTCCCATCCTACCCTTGAACTAAGGGCACTGGACTGTAATGGATCTTAGTTTGCTTCTCCTACCAAACAGGATAATATTTGCTTTCAATATTCACAATAAATACCTAAAATTCAACTGAGCTTAAAGTTTATTGTTGAGACTAGAAATAATAGAAAGTCCAGGTTCAAGTTTCTAAGTGATTGTTAGATGATAAAACCTTAGATGTGAGTAATCTTTTGCATTCCTTGCCTAATACTATTTATTGCTGTAGTTCTCAGACAAAGAGACAAAGGAATTCAGCACGTGAGTAACCACTAGCAGCCCAAACCAGGCAGTTCAAGAGCCAGCTCATTCTACCAGCAGCCCTACCACAAGAAATTTTAAGCCTATGAAGTGCTTGGAGGCGATGCAATTCACAGCTTTAATGACACAGAGATTTTTTGGCATGCCTCCTAACACAGGATCTTTAACTTTCACAAAAAAATCACACTACTGAATTTCTATCAACTTACAATCATGGTAGAGAAAACCTACTCATTCTTCACTCGTAACTGCAGAAAATCTTAGCACGGACAGGAAAAAAAAACCCTATTACACAACAGATATTGATTATAGGGTGCTGAAATCTCAAACGCGGCTATTTTATTCAAAAGGATAAAAAATTCATTTCATCTTCCTCATAGTTATTTCTGAGGAAAAAAGAATCTGAGGAGGAAACGTTTTTGTATATTCTTATAAATCCTTATTAATTTCAATTCTTCCATCTGAGACAGATCTCTATATAATTTGACTTGGACAGAATGAAAATTAGTCCCAATAATGCTTGTGCGGTTCAGAAGAAGAAAGGCATGGCCATAAGTATACCCTAAAGGTGACCCTAAGTATATCCTAAAGGTGGCCATGAGTGTACCTGAAAAAACTCGTGAATTCTGCTACAACATAAACAGGCAGACTTGAAAAGCTGCTCACTGGTTAGCCCACATATTACACTCATCTATGAAAACCAAAGGTTGCAGTTGGCCTGCACACAGAAMGTTTATCATGATCTGATTTCTTTTCACTGAAGACCACTACTGGCCTAAAAGCACAAGGGAAAAGTGGACAAGAATCATGTCTGATATCAAAAATGCATACAGATAGATAATTAAATCTTATATGGATATCAGAACATTACTCATCACATGTATGGACAGTAAAGAGACATCTTAAGACTTTAAAAATAATATAGGATATATACCACTCTTCAAATCACCTAGAATATATGGAGAGAAGTCAACACAATTACTATTTATTTACTTGTTAACATGGACAATAACTTACATTGAAGCGATTAAAAAATAAGAAAATATATTTAAGTCAATATTTAATAAAATACATGATTGAACATGGCACTATCACAGTAACTAGCCATTTAAAACAAGATTTTCATTTTCCCCATAGAATTTGTATTATTATGTAAAATACAACTCACTTTTTGCCTATCAGACTCTTCCATTTTCCAAACAGCTGACTCAAACYATCAGGTTTGAGGTTCTATTTCATTACACAGTACATGGACAAAATTGATAAAATCATATTTTTCTTTAGTCAATGACCATCATTGATAAATAACATTACTAAAGACACCAGGGATTTACAAAAGTTACTAACCAACCAAAAAATGAGAAAAAGCATAAACCTCTGATAAAGTTTTGTTTACTGGATATTGCTTTTTCTTCTCCTCCAAAATCTTTTAGATTAAGCACATTGACCCATAAGAAAATAAGCATATGTTGAAATATTGTTCATACTGAAAAACTAAAATTTATCAGTCAGAATTGAGACTCATTGCTCATTTGATTTTGTGATCACTTAAGGAAAAGAGACTTTCTGACATTAAAAATACATTTAAGGATGATGTRGTACATGGCCACATAAAATTCATTCAGTGAGTTCATACACATGTGGATGTACCCATATATTTGTATGAGCACACACTTCCACCCACATTTTTTTTAAAACTATGCTACAATGATGTTCCCCTGGTATTAAAATACAGATGTAGCAAACTCAACATAACTCACAGTTCAGCAACTTAAATTCCACAGATATTTTTACAGCCACCTTTCAACTTTTCTACCAGATGATTTCCTAAGCCTGATACCAAGTCTTTCGAGTCCTTTAAACTACTATAGAGATTTACCATAACTTACTAGCACACTGTTCCATAATTTTCTGGGAAAAAATGTCTAAAATATACAATCATAACTACAAATAATTAACCCTCGATAAAGGCTGACAAACAGACATGGAAATACCAACACCTGGAGGTAATTACCACAACCTAAGTTAGCAGCATTCTTCAGTGCAGTTCCTGAGATGTAATACTCTATGTACAACCATATTGAAATAACTGGTGCTAAATCAACTTGAAAAAGCTCAAATATCAAGAGTTTTGTTTAAATTACTAAAAGTTAAGGTCACTTCCATAAAAAAAGTTTTGGTTGAAAAGATGCTCATTTTGCATCTCCTGCATGTACTCCGTAATTTATAACTCAGCCTTCATTGTAACACAAGTTATAATATCGCTACCTTCAAAATCAGCATTTCTAAATTTTTTAATCCTTTAACTGCAATTAATTTCAAGTATCCATTTTAATTCCTGAAATAAAATAATTTGAACAGGGCACCCTATGATTAGGACTTACTTATAGCCAATTCACAAGAGCAGCAAAGCATTTCAAACATATATGACCATATTTTAAGAAGATTCTTRAACAACAGCATTTTACAAAATATCAGAAACTAGTGGGGTAAAAAAAGGCTTTTGTTGCTTTTTGTGAGCACAGTTCCCTTATTTCTTGGTGCCTCTTTTATATTTGTAATGTATGGGGAAATAAACGCACGTTCTCTTGGCTCCCACACACTCGCTTCTTTCATTCATAAAGAGTCACCACTCCAGCACTTTCTTTTGAGGCAATTCTGAAATGAATTTTCCCTTTGAAATCAAGATATGTTTTGTAATTTAGTTGCACGAGTATTTCTAATGCAGCATGATAATATCTTCTCACTTTCCAGCTCTATGTAGCAACTTACCAGGAGCGCGAGTACAGTAATTCACACAAGTTCTGTAGGATTTGTCGAGCACACGTCTGTTTGCAGCATCAGCATCTAGTGCTTCTGTATTCTCAGTGTTTTCCTCATGTGACATGTAATTTAATGGCATGATTTCTGGATGTTTAGTTGGCATGAAGTTCTTCTCTAACAGGACATCATTTGTCGGAACAGAATTTTCCCTCTTTTTCTCAGAAGGAGCATGAGGCTTGTAGAAATCTTCATCAGGGGTCTCTATTTTACTTAAACAGTCATTGCAGCAAACTTTGGGAGGCTTCTGTGATTTTTTGGGAACCAATATCTGTATCTCATTTGCATTAGATGATGAAAAGTAGTCTTCGTAAGACGCCTCCTCAGTGCACAAAGGCTTGTTATATGTAGTTATTGCTTGCAAGAAGTCCTTTTTGGACCCTGATGCAACCAATTCTGAGGCAGACAGTTTCAAATTAGATCGTAGCTTTGGTTTCTTCTTCCTTTTGTCTTGAAGAGTACAATCACTAACAGGAAGACTGCTATCAAATGAACTTACATTTAGGTCTTTTCTGCTCACTGATGAAACAGAGTGACTGCCAGTCAAAGCAGGAGTAGTATTTAACTGAAGTATTTTCTCAGAAGGAGTAACATGATCCAAGCCCTTAATTTGGAGAAATGAACTTCTGTTTGCAACTGAAAGGTTCACAGTATTTTCACAAATCTGATTTTTGTTTGCAAACTTTTTAAAGTCTTCCTTTTCTGGAGGCCATTTATCATCTAAAGTGTGCTGCAAAATCTGTTTTTTACCTAAGCATCTCCTGCTAGGTTGCTTTGGGGTTAAGACTTTCTGGTCAGAGCTACGTGAGGGAGAATTCACTAATCCACTCATGGAAATTTGTCTGTCACTTGGAGTATTACAGACTCTTTCAGCTACCTCTGTTCTCCGTCTTTTGAATTTATCAGTTCCCCAAAGATCATCAAAACTGGAATTTAAGCAGTCTTCCATCTGCTTTTCTGCAAAATACAAAGAACAACAAGTTAAACATTTAACATAACAAACAAGGAGTGAAATTTCTTAGTAAAACAAATATGAAGTTGTTGACAGAATTATACAAGTATTTAGCTATATATTTCTAAATTGTGGCCAAGTTAATAACAGAAATGAAACAGAAAATGGATTAGACAAAAATCAAGTTGTATGGTGGCAAGGAGTAATAGGTCATCCCCAAATTCCCTTCTACTTCTTTAAAACAGAGAAACAGAGGAACTCATTCTTAACTMTGTGGAGAAAATAGCACATTTACATTGATAAAGATAACTATCATAATACTGAAGGTTAAACAAGTATTTTTGCTACCACAGCATTACCACCATGTTGTTTTTTCCCTAGAGTTAAGATGAAATTAAATACAACATAATACTGCCCCACATACATCTAAATAATATATTAAGGAAATTGAATATGAAAAAATACATTATTTCTCATTGTCATTTTCAAGAAGCAATTTTACAATGAATCAGGGGTGACACGGGATCTATTTGTAGCTCTTTGTAAAATATTCCTTTGGGAAAGTCCAGAACCTGTAATTATTTAGAATATGTATTTAAAGACATCTCTCCTGTACTCTGAGGTCTTRCACTCTAATATTTATTGCAATTAATATTTAGATTAATATGCACTGGGAAGGTGCAAAGCTGCAACAACATTCCTGCTGTAATTGCTCCTGTAGGTTTTGGAAGTCTCGACGATATTCGCTTACTAAACATAAATAATACTTGTCAGCATACAGTGTAGGCATCTAAATTCAGAAAAATGAAAGACAGAGGTTTAAAGTTACATGATCAGACACCCAAAATGACAACCGAAGTTGTCATTTACATCCATTTAATTCATGAACTCTAATTGGAGTGGATTCCTCAACTCTTTTAGTCAGTATTAACTAGTATACTCTCCTATGTCTCACAAATGCAAACAAAAGGATCCGCATCAAAACCAGTGTAGAAACTGTGCTGCAACTCTTTAAGAGATAGGCAGGTTTTTCTTGATAAAATGACACTGCACAGTTAAAATGTTGGGAACAAACTCAAGATAAAGCTCTCAGATAAAGTCCAATCTTATTAGCACTTTATCAGCACGTGATTAATTCACCAAGAAAAAGACTTTGTTGGCACAGATATGCTGCTTCCAAAATTGAATTACTACGCCATAATACTCTGTTTAAAAATAGCCATGAGTGTCTGTCTAGTTTTTGCCCCCATTCTCATTTAAGGCACAGCGGCAAAATTTCTGTATGATGCCAATAAAATACATCATCTGAAAACACTTCAAGCTACAACTTATTACCATGGTAGAACAGAAAACTAGTCAGGCCACCTAAGGGCCCCCTCATAATGAAKTCTAAAAGCTACAGTCAATCACTAGTATCTGACTGCTGTTCATGTTTCAGCCACACCAAAGAGATCTGAAGTATAAAATGAATAAAGATGCACACTGATGTGTYTCAACCTCCCTCAGAGGAGCCATTTCCCTTAAGTTCTAGCACTAAGATGAAACAGATCTAGCTTCCTGAGTGTCCCAGTAAGAATCCTGATAACATGAACTATTCAATTCATGTGCAACCTTAAAAAAAGAAACCAAAAGTTGATTTATTTTTGTTCTTGTCATATGCACTTTTGTCTTCACTTGCTAAATATTTAAGCTCGCCAACACATTTGGTTGTCTTCTAACTTCAAATTTTCCATGGTCCTCATCCATAAAATATTTCGTATCTGCATTAACATTCGAACAATCATCTTTATCTTTTTTGCTTCCTAAATCATACTGTTGAACATATACATTGTGTTCTACACACAGAACCACTGCAAGAATAAAAAAACCCTCATAGGGCAACAAGCTAGATGTGAACGGGATAAGGAAAGCAGAGGAAATGACCCAATCAACCCAGCAGTAACACAGGGAATTTACACTAAGTGATCTCTCGTGCTCCATGTACACTAATTTAGTTGTACTACCTTATCAGTTAAGAAAATTGAAATAATCCAACTTYAAATGATACAACAAACACAAATTTCTATTTCAGTTCCTATACAACTGCACATTCTAAAGGAAAACACAGGAGCAAAGGTGTGTTAGTTACCTGGCAATGCATCTGCTGAATGCCAGCCGGCTCCGATGCAGGTTGGCAGGGGGCCGTCTTGGTCTTCTTGTGCGTTACAGGGAGGGGTTGGAGACATCTGCGAACCTACAAAGTGATGGAAAAGACCCCTTAGCCCCATTTGGAAATAGACCTGTCCACATTTCATGGCATCTAATCATATTCCAGACAGCTCAACGGTTAAGAGATGAATGATTTACTAACTACAAACATACAAAAGCTTAGATAACTTAAAATAACACCATCAAAAAAGTTGTTTTRTAGTCTATAATTTATATCCAACTTCTAGAAAACCCACAACCACTTTTTTCCTCAAAATCAAGAGAATTGATAGAGGCATTTCTAAGCCATCTGAGGATTTTTAACAAAATAAACTGCCATATTCTGCAATAAGCAGTAATGTCTTGATATAGCAGAAATGCTTTTCAAAAATTTTGAAGGTATTTATTACTTTAACACTTCAGAAGAAAACATACAGGCCATGCTAAAATAAATTAGGTTTAATTTCTTATCAGTGTCACTGGATCTTTACATTCTTTCCATACCATTATTTGAAGTTAGAAACTCAAATTATAGCTGGTACAGATTTTTTGATACTTCAAATATTACAATACTATCTTTTTTTTTTTTTCTTTTAAACACTAAACTACACAAACGAGACCTCATTCATGCTTTTGCTGAAAGGTAACACTAACACAGAGGAATATTTGTGTCCAAACGAGTTGAAAGCCGAAATCTAGTCAAAATTCAAAGTAACTAGTGAATTATAAAGTTAGTTGAATTTGTTCAACTCTATTTTTAAAGTTCATTCTTCAGTACCTAAAGACACAGCTTATGAGTTTTGGACTCCTTTTGAAGCTGTTGCTCTGGTAGCATGGAAGTACAGCAGTACCAAAAAAATCTGTTTACTTGTTGAAATAAATACCACTCTAGAAAAACAAACAAGCAAACAAACACACAAAAACCACAAAAAAAATCTAACTTGGCAACATGGATTTTTAAAACTCAGTACTTTCGGTAGTTTATAACTAATTATCTAAGCCTTCCCATTACTTTAAGGGAATACTACATATCATACTGAGTACTTCAATATAGGTCTTAATTCCTAAACAGTGTAATTTGAATTTTGCAAAGTCAACACYCCAAGTCTTAATATTAAAACTTAACAAGAAATAAGATTTAAGAATCTTGCARTAAAATTGCAATAATCTACAAGTTTAGGAAGTCCAATTTATATATTCATACCCTTGAAGACTCTTTTGACTGTTCAAGAACTCCTTTTTATAAAGGAATGAAAATCGTGTTCCATGAGAACTTCTTCTCATGCCGTTGCAATGGAAGAAAACTAAGATTTAAAGCATCTGCATCTCCTGGAAAGGAGAACGTGCAGCCAGACCGTTAAGTCTGGGGCACCGAGTTCACAGAAGGGCTCAGCTTCAAAAGCTCCCTGATGCTTGGCTCAGTTCTAATCCAAATGATACTCAGACTTTGGATCCAGTCAGCATACATAAGAGGCACTTGAGGCAAATCAAAACACAAAGCAACAGCTGTAAATAGAGAATTCTTCAAATGGGCAGAAACACAGTACTAACACTGATCTGCAGGAGGAAACAAATATCACCTATTCTGTGTACACCATTTAGACTAGCAACACAGCCAGCTATACAAAAGCTTAACACTAGCTAGGTCAGAGATTCAAAGCCCCAAAGGGGAAGCCTTCATTTTGGAGAGTTATGGGCACTACTGCACTAGTGGCTTTAGAAATGCTTATCCYTGTAGTAACAAACCCCAACTGACTTTGACGGTACCAACTCATGATCCCATTTCATTAAGATAGACTAGGAAGTCACGTCTAGTTTAAGTATGCATGCCTTTCTGAATAAATATTTTCTTTCAAGATTAGCAAATGTTTCAAGTTAAGCAATGTATGGGGGGGGAGGGGGGGGGGGAAAAAAAGAGAGAGAGAGAGAGAGAGAGAGAGAGAGAGAGAGAGAATAAAAAGAAAAGCAAGACAGGTAAAAGTGCCAAAATCCCACAATATATAGGGCAGTCACTTGTGCTGGTTTACGAATCAGTAAAATTTAAATTCTTACCAGTAAGGGACAGATTTTCTCTCTTTTCTTTCATTTCCTTTATTCTTCTTTCCATTGCACTGCATTGATCTTTTATCTTATTAACGGGGCTATATGCAAGGGAACCATCATCTTCAAATAATAAAATTGGTATATCAGTTTCTACACAAAGAAAATACATTAATCAGAATATTGTATGTACATGTTAATGTTTGTAGAAGTTTTTACAAAAACTGAACTTAAGTTCTACCTACCAACACCAATACATGTGCCTTGACAAACATGCAAACAGCTCCATAAAACTTTTTTTTTTTTTTTTTTTTTTTTTTTTTTTTGTGAGATGCATAAAAACCCCTATGGAAATCTACTCCGAGAGTTTTAAAGAAATAACTTCAAGATATTTGAATCTTGCAATATAGTAGCTCTTACCAGAATTACTTGCTGTTCTCTGTTGAGCTAATTCTTTAGCCAGTTGGTCCAGTCTCCTCTGCATCTTTCTGTCATTTTCTGGAGTTCTTTCAATGAAGTCTTTTGGTTGCATACATTTGTGCTACAAGACATATGAAACTATTAAGTATATTCTGTAAAAYCATCAAAAGTGCCCACTTGTACCCATCATTTTATCACAGTATTATTCAACTTATTATCCACATTATTTATAATTATCTCCTTGTGAGTAACTAGAGTTAACTTTTTCCAAAATGTATTTTAATACAACGTAAGCAGAAAAAGGCTCTCAGAGTGCTTTGGTTAGACTGTGCCACAAGCCTAAGGGTTTTTTTTTCCAGCAAAGGTAAAGCTTAAAGATGACTTTTTCACTCCTGACCAAATATCAGGATTTAAAGATCTGCTGCAAGTCAATGAAACACTACCCACACTGCAGTCATTCTCACATTTTTAAGTCAACTGTCATTAAATTAAAATTTAAACTTTATTTCCATTTCTCTATTCACAAACAGATGACCTCTGCTTTTACTACCCTTTTGTCAGATAAGAGGTTAAATCACCGTAATTACTAGCTACCTTTAAAACCTGCTCAAATGGATAGACACTGTTTACAGCACCTTTAAATAAACAAATAAATAAAATGCCTGAAGCCAGAGAGACAAGTTCAAAATTGAAGGTTTGCTTCATTTTTTTTTTTATTTTTTTTTAATTATTTACTCACTTTTCTAACCAGTAAGGGTAGTCCTTCATTAGTGCATGCTGCAGGAAATAAAGATTCATCAACATGCTCTCCAGTTTCTCGACATCTGTATAATAAATTAGAAATAGATTAGATAGAAATAAATTAGAAAGTCAGAACCATTTTTTAGGACGASAACCTTTACTGCAAAAGTCCAGTTGCTATATGAGAAGCACCAACTGTTCCTAAGTTTGCTTTTAATATTACTATTGCAATGGTAAAAAAAAAAGAAATCTAGGGACGACGATCTATATTTACGCAGACTTATTTTTCAACCAAACTTACAACTTACTCCCGGATTTTCCTGCCTTTTTGTGTTCACTGACTTAAGAACATAGGAAAAACTGTCATCTTGGGGTATGACTATATGAACCATGGCTCACGACCATAGTTGTGAACACTGTGGAAAGTGCTGAGACAAGAATTTGGTTATTAATGTAGAATTCCTTGCAAAAAATAAAAAAGGTGGGCAAAAGGTGAGCTTGACCAAAACTGCTAACTGTAATTTCATTCCTGAACTTTTTTTATTTAAAGAGAAAAAAAAAAAAAAAAAAAAAAA